>NW_027070141.1:184631-244509 GCF_002906115.3 Quercus suber
AGGATCCAGAACCTTTGGTCCTCTGAAAACATGAGCCAAAGCCCCAAAAACCCTTGGTCCTCTGAAAACATGAGCCAAGATCCAAAAATCCTAAGTCCTCTAAAAACATGAGCTAGGATCCAGAACCTTTGGTCCTCTGAAAACATGAGCCAAAGCCCAAAAAACCCTTGGTCCTCTAAAAACATGAGCCAAGATCCAAAAATCCTAAGTCTCTGAAAACATGAGCCAGGATTCAGAACCTTTGGTCCTCTGAAAACATGAGCCAAGATCCAAAAATCCTAGGTCTCTGAAAACATGAGCCAGGATCCAGAACCTTTGGTCCTCTAAAAACATGAGCCAAAGCCCAAAAAACCCTTGGTCCTCTGAAAACATAACCCAAGATCCAAAAATCCTATGTCTCTGAAAACATGACCTAGGATCCAGAACCTTTGGTCCTCTGAAAACATGAGCCAAAGCCCAAAAAACCCTTGGTCCTTTGAAAACATGACCCAAGATTCAGAAATCCTAGGTCTCTGAAAACATGAGCCAAGATCCAGAACCTTTGGTCCTCTGAAAACATGAGCCAAAGCCCAAAAAACCCTTGGTCCTTGAAAACATGAGCCAAGATCCAAAAATCCTAGGTGTCTGAAAACATGAGCCAGGATCCAGAACCTTTAGTCCTCTAAAAACATGAGCCAAAGCCCAAAAAACCCTTGGTTCTCTAAAAACATGAGCCAAGATCCAAAAATCCTAGGTCTCTAAAAACATTAGCCAGAATCCAGAACATTTGGTCCTCTGAAAACATGAGCCATGATCCAAAAATCCTAGGTCCTCTGAAAACATGAGTCAGGATCCAAAACCTTTGGTCCTCTAAAAACATAAGACAAGATCCTAGGTACTCTGAAAACATAAGCCAAGATCCTTGGTCCTCCATTTTTTTTTCTTGACCTCAGGTAAGCATGTTTTGTACTCATTCAAAAAAAAAAATTTTGCATGCATGAACTACGTTTGGACTTGATCCTCCCACTAAAAGGTACGTAGGCAATCTCCTTCGAGATTCGGTCCACATTTTGATTCGCAACATGACTGTCTACATTTTTATCTACATACATCATACATTCACCATGATTAAATACTGATTGCAAAGTTAAGTGTCTCTTTCATACATTGACATTCGCTTTTCAAGCTTTGCCAATGAGGGGCATTCTGTTGACACCCCATTTTGCAACCCGCATTTAACCTCACATGGAGGGTAAAATGGTACTTTCATCTTGGAAATATGTATCTTGATTCTGGCCATTAGATCCTTAATCTCATTTCACTAAAATGATCTTGATGTTGTAACGATCAAATCAACTGGTCATAAGCTCTAATCGGACCACCAGATTGAAAGTTATCATCAAATCAAGTTTTAATAGCTGAGATGCACTATCACAAATTGAGTCCAACTATATATGATTATGAATAATTGATTTCAATTGGTTATAAGTGTAATCAATTTAATATTAATGATGTGTCATAATTTGATTGGTTAGGACTACATTTTATGATGAGGTTGCATACACATAATTAATTAAATAGTTAAACATTAATTATTCAATGAGTAATTTGTGCAATTATCTTTTAATTAGAGTAAATTTGAAACTAATTAAGTCTAAAACTGGAGTGATTGGAGTCATTTAATGTTAATTGGGAGCTAATTTAGGACCTATTAATGTGAATTGTGTTGAAATCATTTTCTAACAAATGACCTCTCTGCTCACCATTTCATCAATATCTCTCAAAATATTTTGAATTTGTGAATGAGGTTAATTTTTCCAGAAACTAGACATCAGGGGCTTCAATTTGAGTACAAGAACGAGACAATTCCAATCAGAATTAAGTCAGATATGATTTTTCGAAGATGGCTCTACAGGCTGTTACAACAGCTACGGGAAAACCGAATTTTGGCTTACTCCCCACTCCTACCAATCTCTCCATTTAATGCACCAGATTTTTCCCAATGCTAAAATGAAGTCTAAGTTCATGATCCTTGTCAACCCTCATTAAATGGCCTTCCATTCATATTTCCTCCACCACTACTATATAAACCCTCCCCCTCCTTCATTTCAAAACGCAAAAACTCTCATCTCTTCCCCTTTCTTGAGTTCTAGTAAAGTTGAGTAATCTTGTCATATCTTGGTCTTCCTAAGACTCAAGGTATTGAGTGAGACTCACTCTTCCTTTCCTAACTCTTCTTTTCCTCCACCCTTAGGATCTCTACCAAGAGTCTCCTCTTCCACCATATGGATCTTGCATGAATGTATTATCCCTTTCTGTAATTTGTTTCTTGTGTTGCTATGATGAGAATTTAATATTAAAGCATGATAATGATCATTTAAATTCCTTTGAATATGTTTGAATGTTCTTAGTTGTTCTAATATGTTCTTCACATGTTCTTAGTTGTTCATCACATGTTCATGCATAACACTAGTTTTAATCTTAAATTCACAACAAAAATATGAAAAACATGTTTGTTTCATAATTTTTTCAAATCCTTGAATCTAGGATATCACTAATCACACACATTCACTAGAATTTATTTTTCAATCCAAATGCAATGCTTAGTAAATGGAATTAGGGTTTATCACATGCACACACATTAAATTCAACATGCAAATTGATTGACATATTGGATGATATGATATGAATGTTGGCCACCATAGTCTAGAAGACCGGTTTCACCGGGCAAGGTGGGTGCCTAACACCTTCCCACCTTGTAACATAGCCTCCGGACTTAGATCAAGGGTTAGTAGATCAAATGCTTATCCTTGTAATTTTCAATTTTGAGATTATAACTATGAAACAAAACCATGTACTTTTATTTTAGATTGTATCTAGGACCAAAGCCATGTAATTTTCCTGTGATCAATGTAAATTCAATTGAAAATTAATAAAATGAGGAATTTTTCAATTTTGGTTTTCTTATTTATCCCAATAATTAAATAAGTGTCGACTCCATTGTAAAACCCTTAATCTAAAGGGGAAAATATAACTAGTCGAACCTTCATTTTGAGAGGCAATAACACGACTCCACCCATTCACGTGGGTTTGGCCCAACATTCCATAAAAAAGGGGGTTGGGGGCGCAGTCTCTCACAGGACAAAGGCAGGCCTAATGAGAAGAAGGGAAGAGAGAGAAGGTTTGTCACATCTGGTGGGACCCACGGGTTTGAAAGTATCTACGGAATTGCCATTGGAAAGTGTAAGGACTCAATTTGAATTTGACCCTGAGTACGAATGGGTTTTCAGCCCAACAAGCCCAAACAATAAATTTATAGAGCATGGGTTCAAGGTTTAGAAGCTTATCGTCGTTTACTAAGCATGAACTCTTTTATAAAAGAAAATACTTAGAGTTAATTTACAACTGGGGGGATGCTCCTCGGACTGTGGCCGAGAAGCCCCTTTTCTTCTCCTTCTTCTCCCCCTCCCCCCCTTTTTCTACTTTACTTGCTTTTCTTATATAGTCTTCGTCTTCCTATCTCCTTCTTCCATCTGTTGATCATCCATTTGCTTTTCTTCTGGCCGTCCGTCCCATCAGAGGCCTTATCAGTACTCAAGTAGTTCACTCTGATCAACGTTGCCCTGCTAAGGGGTTATATCCCCATTAATGCGGCCAGAGGGGTTAGGTGAATGCATTAAGTGTGAGGGTGACAGCTTACTTTGGGTCTGGTCTTTTCCAAAAATCATCCTTGTCATGCCGAGGACGAGGAGGTCCTCGGCGTGGATTGGGAAAAGAGGTTTTCCCCAATTTGGCCTTGAATGGTCAGTATTCCTCGGCGTGGGCCTTGGGCCTGCTACACGATGGGCCGAGGCTATCAGGCCCACGGGCCCCACAATAGCCCCTCAAAACCCTGCTGCACGTTCCCTCGGACGGGGAGGAGGGTTTTGATACCTGCGGACCCTCTAGACGAGCCGCCCCACTTCGGTTCGTGTTAATGCTGGCGACTTTTCGACTGCCCGATGCGCGTTTTTGGCGTTTCAAGACTTAATGTGTGCCCACATTAAATTTTGGCGGCACCACATTTCCCACTTTCAACGGTATGATGGTAATTGTTCGATGGGGATCTCCTGCTTTTATGGGCAAGCGGTTACATTTGGGGAACCTAAGGGGGAGTATAAGTACCTGTTTGAACCGCCTGGTTTCCTCATTTTCGCGCTTACAATTATTGATGCGTATGATTTGAATCTGGTTCAACTTGCACACTACCTGAAGAGCATCGTCATACTTCTGTAAGTCTTCTTCTTCCAGTGACCCCAAATTTTCCTTGGTTCTATCCCTTCTTTTCTTTTTCTAGAATTTTTAGTTGTCCTTGGGGGGATGGGCAAGTTTAAGAAGTTGGTTGAGTCCGACGAGATGATGAACAAATTCATCGTAGACTATGGGATACCCAATAATGTGAGTCTGAAGTACTGTGAAGAAGGGGAGTGGTACATTAGGAGGAGAGAGGGTGAAGTCGTGATCCCGATAGTCGCTTTCGTAGAGGGAGGGATGAGAATCCCTATGAGGCCAGTGACTCTCAATTACCTTAGGCATTTCCACCTAGCAGGTCCCTCCTCGTCCCAACAAGTAACGGTGGCCAAGGAAGGACTATCTAAGAAGGCAAGAGAGGTGGTTGAACTGAGTTCTTCTGAAGACGAATATAGCGTGTTCAACCTAGTTGATCAGTCCGAGGATCCCTCTGGTGATCTAGGAGACCCTCATTTGTCCGAAGCCGATCTCCGGTCTCTAAGAGTTGGTACTCGGGCTGAGATGGGTTTAAAAAGACAGCCCCAAACCAATCTTCTTGACCTGCTCGAAGGCGGTTCCAAGAAGGGTGTACCGAAAGAGTCGCAGCCCCAGCCCCCAGCACCTCCGCCCCAGATTTTAACTGTGCAAACCAGGTCGTCCTCTGCCCCCACAGTATCAGACCCTCAGACCGAGTCTCATGACCCGAAAAGGAAGGGACTTTCTAAGGGTAAGGAGCCAATGAATGGGAGCAAATCCCATTCCCCGCCCGAGAAGGGTAGATTTCGCAGGCCTCCGAAACAACTAAAGTTCGGTGGTCAACGGAAAGGTAAGAAAGCCATCCAGCAGTCCGAGGCTCAAGCCTGGCTACCCGCTGCCATGCTCCATGATCAGCCCTTGATGGATAACGCGTCGATGCGGGAATCCTAAGGAGCCGAGGGGGCTCTCGTAGCCGAGGCCCTGGAGAAATCTCTTCTTCTTCCCACTGACATGGCCGAGCTAAGGAATATGAGTGGGTTAGAGGTTGTCCTTGACCTTAAGAAGTATCTAGGCATGGTGGGTCCTTTGGCACTTATTTACTTTATTCAAATTTTGTCGCTTAGTACCTTCCTTTCTCTTTACGGAGTTACTTGTTTTTATTGGCAGGCTATCCAGGCCCCTTTCAGGTTAAGCGAGGAGGTCGATGGCCAGAGCAATACCTTAGCGCAAGAGCGTGACAAGTTCTTGGAAGCTGCTAATACCCTCAAGAGATCTGAGGCCGACCTAAAAAAAACCAACCGAGGATCTGGAGGAGATGACGAAGGCCAGGGATACTGCTGTCTCCGACCTAGCCGTGGCTAGGAAGCAAGCTGAGGATCAAACTAATCGCTTGCAAGATGTTGAGGGTCAACTATAGGCTGCCAAAGGGGACATTGCCTATATGAGAGAAAAGTTGACCGTGGCAATCCATGAGAAAGGTGTTGCCGAGTATGCCAGGGAGGAGGCTGTGAGAGCCAAAGACGAGGCGGTATTTGCAAAAATAGACGCTGAGCGCTCTGTAGAACAGGCAGAGGAGGAGGCTTTCGCAGATGGGGTGGCTAAGACTGAAGCCACCCTTCGGGCTCCAGTTCCTGCAGTGTGCAGGCATTACTGTTCTCAGACCTGGCATGAAGCCCTCAACCAAGCAGGGGTTGATGCCTCATCTGACCTTAGGAGGGAGGACAGGGTATATTACCCTATTGCAATTCGCGAGACTACACTTGCTGCTCCCGAGGAGGGGTCCTCATTACCAGCGGTTGAGAGTCACGATAAGACCGCCGAGGATATATCTTTCACTGACCAACCACCCGAGGAGGTTGAGTCCCAGAGAACGTTGGGGGGAGTTATAACCGAGGGTCAAGAAATACCACAAGACGTGGCAAGGCCTCCGGCGGACCCTTCGAGACAAAGCCCTTAGGCCTTGGCTAAAGCCTTTTGATTTGCTTATCGAATTAATTTGCCTACTGCGTTGGGGAGACTAGTATACGACATAGGATAATTTTATTTATTTTCTCTTTTATCTTCTCTTTTATCTCATTTTGTTTTTTGCCTCAGTGGCGTTGTAAGAAAGTTGTATACTTTCCGTTTGAACTGAATGCTTAATACTTTGCTTCCAACTAATGATATTTTCTTTTATTTGCTTTACTAAAATATTCTGCTCGATATTTGTATTCTATTCTGGAGTTAGTCTCATTAGACCATCTGTTATCCTTCAAATATAAATCTAAAGACCGTATTATAGCTTGACTCTAGGAAACGCTTTGGTTTTTCTCCAGATAGTTATTTTCTCCATGGGTTCGAGTCCGAGGACCATGCAATACCTTGGTTTTGTCTAGTACTTCTATTTTTCTATAAGTATGTAGCTTTCCATAGGCTTGGGTCCGAGGACCATGCAATACCTTGGTTTTGTCTAGTACTTCTATTTTTCTAGAAGTATGTAACTTTCCATAGGCTTGGGTCCGAGGACCATGCAATACCTTGGTTCTGTCTACCACTTCTATTTTTCTATAAGTATCTAGTTTCTCCATAGGTTTGAGTCTGAGGACCATGCAATACCTTGGTTCTGTCTAGTACCTAGGTATAATGGTGTGAATAGTTTTACCATAGGCTTGGGTCCGAGGACCATGCAATACCTTGGTTCTGTCTACCACTTCTATTTTTCTGTAAGTATAGGTTTGTCCTCGGACCGCTTTACTGGAGATGATTCCTCCTTGGGTCAGATTATGATCTTTACACGTGGCGTTGATCTCGCCTCCAGCTCGAGGCCCCATCTTTTTCATTTATGAAGCGCCCTTTGTCCGTTCGTGTTCCGCGCTTGACGCTTCGGTGCGCGAAACGCGCCTTCATTAATGTCCTCGTAAATTAACACGAGTCCAACGGTCTATGGCCTCCTTGGAAATTGATAGCTTCATTATTAGCCCAGCTGATAATTCTCTTTTCGAACTCTGCATGAATTAATTCTCACCAACCCCCACCCCCTATAAAAGGTGGCGAGATGGTTTCTCCACAACCCATGGACCTTTCAACACAAACAGAAAAACAGAACACATTCTTCCAACTTCCCAAGCCCTTTTAACAACCCCGCCGGAATTGTGACTGGAACTGGCAAAAGCCGGTATGGCCGCAGCCCCCACTGGGCTTTCGGTGCGGCAGAATCTAGGCGTAACCCCGATGGCGCCCTACAAGGTGGCCCAGAGGGATGTTGTTAGAGTACCTAACGTCTCTCCTCGGAGCGCACCCCCGACGAAGAAGACGTGCGAATTCACCTCATGGGCGGTGCTCGAGTGTTGCCGTCTCCAACGGCCAACACTCGTGAGGATTGGAGAGAATCAAGGGAACATCATGGGGGAAGGTATCCCGGAGCCCCTGCATCTGCTCCTCTCTTTGTTCCAGCTTCGCCGTGCCGAGAAGGGAGTTGTCGGTGGCCTGGAAACATGATGGCCCTCCCCCTTCCCTGCCTTTTGTGTCAAGCTATCCCATTCTCTTTATACCAATAAAGGGACGGCTCGACACTTTCCACCGGCTAGCTTTTTTAGGGCGGCTCCACCTGGGCCTCTGATTGTAGAAATAGCTAGTAGGATTAGCTTGTAAATTTGTTTGTGAAACACACCTGCCTGAGCCTCTGATTGTAATTTGTACTGTTTCTATTTATGAAATAATAATATCAAGATTTCTCTTTTTGCTGTCGAATCTTCTATATATATATATATATATATATATATATTTTTTTTTTTTTTTTTTAACTTCGCCAACCTACTGTAAAACGACCACTTAGAACAATCGCCTGGTGCGCCGGCCAGCACCCTATTCCTTCCCACAGACGGCGCCAATTGTAGGGACTCAATTTGGATTTGACCCTGAATACGAATGGGTTTTTAGCCCAACAAGCCCAAACAATAAATTTATAGAGCATGAGTTCAAGGTTTAAGCGCTGACCGTCGTTCACCAAGCATGAACTCTTTTATAAAAGAAAATACTTAGAGTTAATTTACAACTGGGGGGATGCTCCTCGGACTGTGGCCGAGGAGCCCCTTTTCTTCTCCTTCTTCCCCTCCCCCCCCCCCTTTTTCTACTTTGCTTGCTTTTCTTATATAGTCTTCATCTTCCTATCTCCTTCTTCCATCTGTTGATCATCCATTTGCTTCTCTTCTGGCCGTCCGTCCCATCAGAGGCCTTATCAATACTCAAGTGGTTCACTCTGATCAACGTTGCCCTGCTAAGGGGTTATATCCCCATTAATGCGGCCAGAAGGGTTAGGTGAATGCATTAAGTGTGAAGGTGACAGCTTACTTTGGGTCTGGTCTTTCCCAAAAATCATCCTTGTCATGCCGAGGACGAGGAGGTCCTCGGCGTGGATTGGGAAAAGAGGCTTTCCCCAATTTGGCCTTGAATGGTCAGTATTCCTCGGCATGGGCCTTGAGCCTGCTACACGATGGGCCGAGGCTATCAGGCCCACGGGCCCCACAGAAAGCATTTTTTGTTGTTTAAAAATAGGTCCCAAGTGATTTCAAAAAGCATTGTTTAAAAACCATATTTCCAACAACATTGTTCAAACAACACTGAACACAGATACCCTACCAAACACGTGTTTATTTTTATTTTTTTTTAACACCAGTGTTCAGTGTTTAAACACTGAACACTGGTGTTTAAAATTGGTGACCAAACGGGCTCTAATTTTTTTGTCTGTTATGTTTCTGCTTTCACATGTTCGTTCTGTGCAACCTCTTTTTCATATGTTTTAAGCCCCATGAGTTCTTGTTCACCTTTTAACATGTTCGTTTGTCTTTAACATACTTAGATTAGGGTTTTGTGTTCGTTTTTTGCCTTGATGTCATTCACATGCATTCACATGCCCATTCATGATGCCATAGGTGCTAAGATACTGCATAATAAGTAAGGTAAGTCATGCATTCACATGAACATGCATGTTGTTTGTTTAATCCTCCTTTGTCACATGTATCGCCTTGTCTATAATATGATTTCCTTGCTACGATGATATGTTTGTTGCCATGCTTGGGTGGCTGCTTTGTTTTAGATGTATGATAGGTTCTCACATGATAGATGAATGCTAGGGTTTCTTTGATATGTTGGATTCTTTTTTTTTTTTTTTTTGGATAGATGGACAAGTATGTTTTGTTTGGGATGAAAGGTGCCATGTTGTATGCTTAGATGTATGCTAGTATGTGTGTGTGTGTGTGTGTGTGTGTGAGAGAGAGAGAGTATAGATGCAAGTGTTGATTAAGATGTAAGACATAATAATGGGAGGCTAACCTTAGGATTTGGCGATCTTGGGTGCTTAACACCTTCCCAAGAGCGTACCTAAACTCCGAACTCATATTATGGTAGTAAGATCAAAAGGTCCTTCCTCGAAAGGATGATATATTCATAGTTCCTAGACCATATAATTAGGTGGCGACTCCTCCCCCCCCCCCCCTTGCACCCACAGTAGCTCTTCATAGTTCCCTTGGACTGAGAAGGGAGGAGGCCCAGGGGGTGAGGTGCTAAAGGAGGAGCTTATGTTTGATGTTGATGCTGACTTGGTGGCCCTTGACGGGGCTGGACCAGGTCCAGGTGCTCAACAGCGTCAAGGTCGTAGACCGAGATTTTCACCCAGTTTGTTTGGGGCTGAGGCTTATACCAGAGAGATCGATCACAGTATAGCCGACACTCATCTTCAACATGGTCTGAAGAGACATCCTTCATCTCAATCTAGGAAGGCTCAAGTATGTTCCCTTTTCTCTTTCAATTGTCAAATCTAAATGTGTAGATATGCATGCCAACTGGTAGCCTTTTTTGATTTCATGCAAACCCCTGACAAGATTCTCTGTTGGAGAGCTTGGACCTCATTCCTATTTCGTCTCTATCACACTAGGATGAATATGATGATACCTTAGTAGTAATGTATGGGTTTGTGAAATTTTGATCTTGAGATTTTTAGTATAAGTGTGTGTGTGTGTTTTTTTTTTTTTTTTTTTTCTAGAGTTCTAGATTCAAAGGAGGAGATGAAGGAGAGAGACATAAAATATTATTGAAATAACATTTTTACCCCTATTTTTCTAACAAAAAATAGTGAGGTGAGTTACGGATGTCAAACAAAGGGAACCTTAGGTAGGTTAAGTAACACTTTTTAAATTACGGGTAGACTCAGTTAAAACCGGCTAAACCACAGGTGGAATAACTGCAATTATCTCAAGAAAATTTTTTAGTTTACATTGTACTAATAATGTAAGATTTACATTGTAGACTAAACAAATGTGTACAACTTTGTACACATTTGCAAAAGGCATGTGTACAACATTGTATATAGTTTTAGTCTATAATGTAAGGTTTACATTGATAGTATAATGTAAACTTATAATTACTCTTTTAAAAATTAAGAAAGGAATGAAAAAAAAAATTGAGATATAAGAAATTCTCAATTTCAATATGTCTTTATGGAAATGGACAAAAAAAGAAGAAGAAGTGGATTTTTAGTTAATAGTCAACATCTACACCATTTGGACAAGTTGGTATCTCCCTAAGCACATACTTGCGTAAAAAGGGGAGGGCATAGATTCAAGTTGCAAAAGCAACATTTTTTTTTAGTAAACAGTAATACTTATTAGAACATACACGAATATAATAATATTAGTATTTTAAACCGGGTTTATAATAAGTTGCAGAAGCAACATAAGTGTGTGTATGTCTAACAATTTCAAAATAATAATAATAATAATAAAACCACTGCCATAATGGTGTTAAACTAATTTTAACTTCAATGTTTCATTTGTTAGCTTTTAAAATCTTATGAGGCCAATTGACCCCTCTTAGAGCATCCACAACCGGGTTCTAAATCCTATCTTATTTTACCATCTCAAAAAATCACTTTTTCAATTATACAATACAATTTTACAATTCTCCAACATCCCAACTTTTATATCCCAATCTTACTCATTAAAATAATATTTTTACACAATAAAATAATATTTCTCACAATTACCATTATACATTACAACACATTATTTATACATTATTTATTCTTTCTCTCTCTTTCCTTCTGGTCAGAACCACAATCACGACCACCGCTGCACACCACCACCGCTGCCACCACCACCACCGGCAACCCAGAAACTACCGTCAACACCAAAAAAAAAAAAAAAAACCCAGAGAAAATCACAACAACAAATCACCATGATCGGAACCCAGAGAACAAATCAACAATGCCCAGAGAACAACAACAAATCAACAAATCACAATGCATCAACAAACCCAGCCTCGCCATCGTCATCGTCGGAACAACAAATCAACAAATCACAACAACCCAGAGAACAAACCCAGCCTCGCCATCGTCGGAACCCATCAACAATGCATCGGAACCCACCTCGCCATCGTCGGAACCCATCAACAATGCATCGGAACCCACCTCGCCATCGGAACCCATCAACAATCCATGCCGATCTCCGTGGAACGGATCTCCATCGGAACGGAACCCACCTCGCCAAACCGATCTCCATCGGAACGGAACGGAACCCATCGGAATGGATCCGGCGTGAGCTCCGATCCGGCTGGTGATTCGGCGAGAGAGAGAGGGGATGAGAAAGAAAGAAGGAAGAGAGAGAAAAGAAAGAGATAAAATGAGGGAGAGAGAAATTTGCTGGTAAAGTTATTAAAAAATATTTTTTTTTATACCATCTTGCTACAGTACCATCTTACATTTGAGATGGTACTGTAGCAAAATCTCAAATTTTTTTTAGCATTTGGGATAAAGCCTTCCCATTGCTGATAGATTTTGGGGTTTAAATGCCAAATGCTCTTAACATTTGGCATTTAGAAACCCAAATGCGGATGCTCTTAGTGTTTTCATTTTTAACGGGAACATCTATAGTTTAAATCCTCTTCCCATGGTAGGTATTGAATTATTCACACACACACACACACACACACACACACAAAATAGTGTTTAATATGATACTTTCAAAAACTAAAAAGTTATTTTGAACTACCCTCAAACGATAGGGATTAAACTGAAAATTTCCTATTTATTTATTATTAAAATATGTTGGTAGGCATCTGTTTCTTAGGGTCCGTTTAGATACAACTTATTTTACTGAAAACTGAAAATATTGTAGCAAAATAATTTTTAAATATGTGAATAGTGACGTGAAACCTATTTTTAATGCAAAAGTTGCTGAAAAGTGAAGTTTGTGGGTCTCGTAAACAGTGCACTATGCAATATACACGGGTGAAAAGTCAACAACTGCAAATTGAAAAAAAAAAAGAAAAAAAAAAAAGAACGAAATGTGATGTACAAAACGCAAACACACAACAAGTCAGATCCAAACGAGGCTTTAATAATATTTACTACTTCTTTTTCATTAAAAAAAAAAATCTCGTCAAAAAAATAAATAAAAATAATTTTTTAAAAACCAAATATAAATAAATAGGGTAAATTATAAAGTACATACTCTTAAATTTGAGGTTACTTAAATTTTACATCTTGAAAATAGAGAATTTTAATTTTATACTCTGAAGTTGATTCGATTAGTAAAAAACATATTCTCAGTTAATTTTGGCCGTTAGATGACACTTTGGCATGCTGACCTGTCTCTTTTTTTTTTTTGATTGCCAAATCAGATATACAGAATGAAGCTCGTTTCACTTGAGAGAAAAAGAAATGTTGGCAGCTTCAAAATGGCGCCATTTTGCCTAATAAGAAGAAACACAAAATACAATCAAACTCAACCACAGCAAACAAACCCAAAACCCCAGATTTTCTCTTCTACTCCTCTTGAACCCAAAACCCAGCAGCGGCTTATCGTGAACGTGAAACCATCAGCTCGATCAGATCAGATCCAAGGCGGTGGTGTCGCCAACAGTCAGTTCTCTTTTTGAGAATTGGGGTTTATAAGTTAACCAAAGCCCAAAAAACCCTTGGTCCTCTGAAAACATGAGCCAAGATTCAAAAATCCTAGGTCTCTAAAAACATGAGCCAGGATCCAGAACCTTTGGTCCTCTGAAAACATGAGCCAAAGCCCCAAAAACCCTTGGTCCTCTGAAAACATGAGCCAAGATCTAAAAATCCTAAGTCCTCTAAAAACATGAGCCAGGATCCAGAACTTTTGATCCTCTAAAAACATGAGCCAAAGCCCAAAAAACCCTTGGTCCTCTAAAAACATGAGCCAAGATCCAAAAATCCTAGGTTTCTGAAAATATAAGCCAGGATCCAGAACCTTTGGTCCTCTGAAAACATGAGCCAAGATCCAAAAATCCTAAGTCTCTGAAAACATGAGCCAGGATCGAGAACCTTTGGTCCTCTGAAAACATGAGCCAAAGCCCAAAAAACCCTTGGTCCTCTGAAAATATGAGCCAAAGCCCAAAAAACCCTTGGTCCTCTGAAAACATGACCCAAGATCCAAAAATCCTAGGTCTCTGAAAACATGAGCCAGGATCCAGAACCTTTGGTCCTCTGAAAACATGAGCCAAAGCCCAAAAAACCCTTGGTCCTCTGAAAACATGCCCCAAGATCCAGAAATCCTAGGTCTCTGAAAACATGAGCCAAGATCCAGAACCTTTGGTCCTCTAAAAACATGAGCCAAAGCCCACAAAACCCTTGGTCCTCTGAAAACATGACCCAAGATCCAAAAATCCTAGGTCTCTAAAAACATGAGCCAGGATCCAGAACCTTTGGTCCTCTAAAAACATGAGCCAGAGCCCAAAAAACCCTTGGTACTCTGAAAACATGAGCCAAGATCCAAAAATCCTAGGTCTCTGAAAATATTAGCCAGGATCCAGAACCTTTGGTCCTCTGAAAACATGAGCCAAAGCCCTAAAAACCTTTGGTCCTCTGAAAACATAAGCCAAGATCCAAAAATCCTAGGTCCTTTGAAAACATGAGCCAGGATCCAAAACTTTTGGTCCTCTAAAAACATGAGCCAAGATACTAGGTACTCTAAAAACATGAGCCAGGATCCTTGGTCCTCCATTTTTTTTTTCTTGACCTCAAGTAAGCATGTTTTGTACTCATTCAAAAAAAAAATTTGCATGCATGAACTACGTTTGGACTTGATCCTCCCACTAAGAGGTACGTAGGCAATCTCCCTCGAGATTCGGTCCACATTTTGATCCGCAACATGACTGTCTACATTTTTATCTACATACATCATACATTCACTACGGTTAAATACTGATTGCAAAGTTAGGTGTCTCTTTCATACATTTACATTCACTTTTCAAGCTTTGCCAATGAGGGGCATTCTATTGACACCCCATTTTGCAACCCGCATTTAACCTCACATGGAGGGTAAAATGGTACTTTCATCTTAGAAATATGTATCTTGATTCTGGCCATTAGATCCTTAATCTCATTTCAGTAAAATGATCTTGATGTTGTAACGATCAAATCGACTGGTCATAAGCCCTAATCGGACCACCAGATTGAAAGTTATCATCAAATCAAGTTTTAATGGCTGAGATGCACTATCACAAATTGAGTCCAACTTTATATGATTATGAATAATTGATTTCAATTGGTTATAAGTGTAATCAATTTAATATCAATGATGTGTCATAATTTAATTGGTTAGGACTACATTTTATGGTGAGGTTGCATATACTTAATTAATTAGATAGTTAAACATTAATTATTCAATGAGTAATTTGTGCAATTATCTTTTAATTAGAGTAAATTTGAAACTAATTAAGTCTGAAATTGGAGTGATTGGAGCCATTTAATGTTAATTGGGAGCTAATTTAGGACCTATTAATGTTAATTGTGCTGAAATCATTTTCTAACAAATGACCTCTTCTCACCATTTCATCAATATCTCTCAGAATATTTTGAATTTGTGAATGAGGTTAATTTTCCCAGAAACTAGACATCTGGGGCTTCAATTTGAGTACAAGAACGAGACAATTCCGATCAGAATTGAGTTAGATATGATTTTTCGAAGACGGCTCTATAGGCTGTTACAACAGCTACGGGAAAACCGAATTTTGGCTTGCTCCCCACTCCTACCAATCTCTCCATTTAATGCACTAGATTTTTCCCAATGCTAAAATGAAGTCTAAGTTCATGATCCTTGTCAACCCTCATTAAATAGCATTCCATTCATATTCCCTCCACCACTACTATATAAACCCTCCCCCTCCTTCATTTCAAAACACAAAAACTCCCATCTCTTCCCCTCTCTTGAGTTCTAGTAAAGTTGAGTAATCTTGTCATATCTTGGTCTTCCTAAGACTCAAGGTATTGAGTGAAACTCACTCTTCCTTTTCTAACTCTTCTTTTCCTCCACCCTTAGGATCTCTACCAAGAGTCTCCTCTTCCACCATATGGATCTTGCATGAATGTATAATCCCTTTCTGTAATTTGTTTCTTGTGTTGCTATGATGAGAATTTAATATTAAAGCATGATAATGATCATTTAAATTCCTTTGAATATGTTTGAATGTTCTTACTTGTTCTAATATGTTCTTCACATATTCTTGGTTGTTCATCACATGTTCATGCATAACACTAGTTTTAATCTTAAATTCACATCAAAAATATGAAAAACATGTTTGTTTCATAATTTTTTCAAATCCTTGAATCTAGGATATCACTAATCACACACATTCACTAGAATTTATTTTTCAATCCAAATGCAATGCTTAGTAAATGGAATTAGGGTTTATCACATGCACACACATTAAATTCAACATGCAAATTGATTGATATACTGAATGATATGATATGAATGTTGGCCACCATAGTCTAAAAGACCGGTTTCACTGGGCAAGGTGGGTGCCTAACACCTTCCCACCTTGTAACATAGCCTCCGAACTTAGATCAAGGGTTATTAAATCAAATACTTATCCTTGTAATTTTCAATTTTTAGATTATAACTATGATACAAAGCCATGTACTTTTATTTTAGATTGTATCTAGGACCAAAGCCATGTAATTTTCCTATGATCAATGTAAATTCAATTGAAAATTAATAAAATGAGGAATTTTTCAATTTTGGTTTTCTTATTTATCCCAATAATTAAATAAGTGTCGATCTCATTGTAAAACCCTTAATCTAAAGAGGAAAATATAACTAGTCGAACCTTCATTTTGAGAGGCAATAACACGACTCCACCCATTCACGTGGGTTTGGCCCAACATTCCATAAAAAAGGGGGTCGAGGGCGCGGTCTCTCACAGAACAAAGGCAGGCCTAATGAGAAGAAGGGAAGAGAGAGAAGGTTTGTCACATCTGGTGGGACCCACGGGTTTGAAAGTATCTACGGAATTGCCACTGGAAAGCATTTTTTGTTGTTTAAAAATAGGTCCCAAGTGATTTCAAAAAGCATTGTTTAAAAACCATATTTCCAACAACATTGTTCAAACAACACTGAACATAGATACCCTACCAAACATGTGTTTTTTTTTTTTTTTTGAACACCAGTGTTCAGTGTTTAAACACTGAACACTGGTGTTTAAAATTGGTGACCAAACAGGCTCTAAGTTTTTTGTTTGTAATGTTTCTGCTTTCACATGTTCGTTCTATGCAACCTCTTTTTCATATGTTTTAAGCCCCATGAGTTCTTGTTCACCTTTTAACATGTTCGTTTGTCTTTAACATACTTAGATTAGGGTTTTGTGTTCGTTTTTTGCCTTGATGTCATGAACATGCATTCACATGCCCATTCATGATGCCATAGGTGCTAAGATACTGCATAATAAGTAAGGTAAGTCATGCATTTACATGAACATGCATGTTGTTTGTTTAATCCTCCTTTGACACATGTATCACCTTGTCTATAATATGATTTCCTTACTATGATGATATGTTTGTTGCCATGCTTGGGTGGCTGCTTTGTTTTAGATGTATGATAGGTTCTCACATGATAGATGAATGCTAGGGTTTCTTTGATATTTTGGATTCTCTTTTTTTTTTTTTTTTTGGATAGATGGACAAGTATGTTTTGTTTGGGATGAAAGGTGCCATGTTGTATGCTTAGATGTATGCTAGTGTGTGTGTGTGTGTGTGAGTATAGATGCAAGTGTTGATTAAGATGTAAGACATAATAATAGGAGGCTAACCTTAGGATTTGGCGATCTTGGGTGCTTAACACCTTCCCAAGAGCGTACCTAAACTCCGAACTCATATTATGGTAGTAAGATCAAAAGGTCCTTCCTCGAAAGGACGATATATTCATAGTTCCTAGACCATATAATTAGGTGGCGACTCCCCCCCCCCCCTTGCGCCCACAGTAGCTCTTTATAGTTCCCTTGGACTGAGAAGGAAGAAGGCCCGGGGGGTGAGGCGCTAAAGGAGGAGCTTATGTTTGATGTTGATGCTGACTTGGTGGCCCTTGACGGGGCTGGACCAGGTCCAGGTGCTCAACGGTGTCGAGGTCGTAGACCGAGATTTTCACCCAGTTTGTTTGGGGCTGAGGCTTATACTGGAGAGATCGATCATAGTATAGCTGACACTCATCTTCAGCATGGTCTGAAGAGACATCCTTCATCTCAATCTCGGAAGACTCAAGTATGTTCCCTTTTCTTTTTCAATTGTCAAATCTAAATGTGTAGATATGCATGCCAACTGGTAGCTTTTTTTGATTTCAAATGCAAACCCCTGACAAGATTCTCTGTTGGAGAGCTTGGACCTCATTCCTCGTTTGTCTCTATCACAGCAGGATGAATATGATGATACCTTAGTAGTAATGTATGGGTTTGTGAAATTTTGATCTTGAGATTTTTAGTGTAAGTGTTTTTTTTTTTTTTTTCTTCTAGAGTTCTAGATTCAAAGGAGGAGATGAAGGAGAGAGACATAAAATATTATTGAAATAACATTTTTACCCCTATTTTTCTAACAAAAAATAGTGAGATGAGTTACGGATGTCAAACAAAGGGAACCTTAGGTGGGTTAAGTAACACTTTTTAAATTACGGGTAGACTCAGTTAAAACTGACTAAACCACAAGTGGGTTAACTGCAATTATCTCAAGAAAATTTTTTAGTTTACATTGTACTAATAATGTAAGATTTACATTGTAGACTAAACAAATGTGTAAAACTTTGTACACATTTGCAAAAGGCATGTGTACAACATTGTATACAGTTTTAGTCTATAATGTAAGGTTTACATTGATAGTATAGTGTAAACTTATAATTAATCTTTTAAAAATTAAGAAAGGAATGAAAAAAAAAATTGAGAGATAAGAAATTCTCAATTTCAATATGTCTTTATGGAAATGGACAAAAAAAGAAGAAGTGGATTTTTAGTTAATAGTCAACATCTACACCATTTGGACAAGTTGGTATCTCCCTAAGCACATACTTGGGTAAAAAGGGGAGGGCATAGATTCAAGTTGCAAAAGCAACATTTTTTTTTAGTAAACAGTAATACTTATTAGAACATACACGAAAATAATAATATTAGTATTTTAAACCGGGTTTATAATAAGTTGCAGAAGCAACATAAGTGTGTGTATGTCTAACAATTTCAAAATAATAATAATAATAATAAAACCACTGCCGTAATGGTGTTAAACTAATTTTAACTTCAATGTTTCATTTGCTATCTTTTAAAAACTTATGAGGCCAATTGACCCCTCTTAGTGTTTTCATTTTTAACGGGAACATCTATAGTTTAAATCCTCTTCCCATGGTAGGTATTGAATTATTCACACACACACACATATACAAAATAGTGTTTAATATGATACTTTCAAAAACTAAAAAGTTATTTTGAACTACCCTCAAATGATAGGGATTAAACTGAAAATTTCCTATTTATTTATTATTAAAATGTGCTAGTAGGCATCTGTTTCTTAGGGTCTGTTTAGATACAACTTATTTTACAAAAAACTGAAAACACTGTAACAAAATAATTTTTAAATATGTGAATAGTGATGTGAAACCTATTTTTAATGAAAAAGTTGCTGAAAAGTGAAGCTTGTGGATCTCGTAAACAGTGCATTATGCAATGTACACAGGTAAAAAGTCAACAACTGCAGATTGAAAAAAAAAAAAGAATGAAACGTGATATACAAAACGCGGACACGCAACAAGTCAGATCCAAACGAGGCTTTAATAATATTTACTACTTCTTTTTCATTAAAAAAAAAAAGTCTCATAAAAAAATAAATAAAAATAATTTTTCAAAAACCAAATATAAATAAATAAGGTAAATCACAAAGTACATGCTCTTAAATTTGAGGTTACTTAAATTTTACATCTTGAAAATAGAGAATTTTAATTTTATACTTTGAAGTTTGATTCGATTAGTAAAAACATATTCTCAGTTAATTTTGGCAGTTAGATGACACTTTGGCATGCTGACCTGTCTCTTTTTTTTTTTTTGGTAGCCAAATCAGATATACAGAATGAAGCTCGTTTCACTTGAGAGAAAAAGAAATGTTGGCAGCTTCAAAATGGCGCCATTTTGCCTAATAAGAAGAAACACAAAATACAATCAAACTCAACCACAGCAAACAAACCCAAAACCCCAGATTTTCTCTTCTACTCCTCTTGAACCCAAAACCCAGCAGCGGCTTATCGTGAACGTGAAACCATCAGCTCGATCAGATCAGATCCAAGGCGGTGGTGTCGCCAACAGTCAGTTCTCTTTTTGAGAATTGGGGTTTATAAGTTATAACCTCTCAACTCAACTGTGCATTCATGTAATGTTTACAATCTGGGGTTTTGGGTTTGTTTTGCTGTGGTTGAGTTTGGAAATTGTGACGTGAAACGTACGGTGTCATAAGTTTGATTGTATTGTGTTGTGTGTTTGGCGAAACGGCGCCGTTTGACATAGTTATTTGGCAAAAATAAGCAAACACGTCAGCCTGCCAGAGTGTCATTTAACCGCGAAAACTAATCGAGTTGTGTTTTAGCTAACAGGACCTTTCATACCGTATAATCAAAATTATCAAATTTTACTGTGTAAAATTCACGTAATTTCAATTTCTCGGATGTAATTTACAATTTAGTCCAATAAATAAATTGTGCTGGTATTTCTTAAACAAAAATTATTAGAGTGTGAGAGAGGAAGAGTAGTGCTTAACTGCTGAGAAGTCCTGTAGAATTTTCGACTCTCTTCTCTTGTAGCCTGCACGCTTGTTCCTTTTAACGTTTCTTCTTTATTCAATCCATGAAGGTATGAAGTATCCTCTCTCTCTCTCTCTCTCTATATCTCTCTCTCACCAAAAGTTCTTTGTCATTACATTTCTTTGTTTCCCTCATAAAACTTTGTCTCTCTTATTATCCTGCACTTGAACATGCTAGCAAGTTGTTTGATGAAATGCCCAAGAGACATAATTTACGTCTTGTCTTGTCGTTCTATTTTTATCTCATATAGCCTGTCATAGAAGCACTTCTGGGCCTACTTTTTTTCCTTCTCTGTTGTCAAATTCATACCTTTAAAGCAATGCCTGTCTTTGACGGGAGATGTTTTTGTTAATGTTTCATCAGATGGAAGATTTGTTGAAGAACAAAATGTTTGCAACCCATGCCATCGCTGCGGCATCTTCGGTTACATTAGGCACTGCTCTCACTTACCCTCTTGACACTATCAAAGTCCTTGTCCAGGTTCTCTGTCTTTTCCTCCATGTTCATTTCATAGAAGTTTTATAATGTTTCATTCTTAAGTTTTGCTTCTAGCCAGGTCCTCATCTCTCTATTTCATGAACAGGTTGGTTCGGGTCCCGGTAAACAATTGACTCCTGCTCAGGTTTTAGATAGAGTTCGATCTTTATCTGGAAATTCAGGTGACTCTTTTAATTTTTGTGTTAACTCTTATTAATGGGATATGGTGTTGTACATATCAGGATGCTCTTTATGAATTGTTTGAAAATTTCGGTTTCATTATTATTTTTGGTGTTTGTAATATGACTTCTGGTGTAGAATTTTTAAATTGGGGTCTTTTGAAATTTGAAGGAGCATAAAATGAAAGTTGCTTATTAAAAGTAAAAAGAAAAACTCTTTTTGCCTTTGCTCGATGAGAAATTTATCTTCCCTCCTGATAAATTTGCATGCATGTATGGGTGGTGGAGAGGGAGAGATAGATCCATTTTCAATCGGTTGACAAGTGCATCATGAAAATTATTGTTGGATTTTGTGGAGGATGTGCATTGTGCTGTTCTAGCCTTTTTGGTTTCAAACCACAATGTGAGAATTTGATGAACAAGTAAAGCTCAACATTTGATTCTGTGAACCATGCTAAAAAATGATGTGTTGTTTTCTCTTTGTAGGATTGCACTAAGGACTGGTTATGTAGTTTTTGAATTTGATTAGATTTTCATGGCAGAGGATTAATCCCATCGATGCTGTAATAGTTTTGATGAGAATAGAGATGCAACAAGAAAATAGGGGAACACTTGAATGACACATGATGAAAGTGCAAGAGCAGTACAATACTTATAATTATGAAGTTTGTTAGAATAATACTTAACTGATTAAATTCATCTTATTTTATAAGCTTAAGTTTTGAGGACTATTGATAGTTTATTATGGTATTAGAGCAAGGACTCCTCAGTTAAAAATTTCATGTGTTACTTGGACCCCACTTATTAAGGGAGAGCATTAGAATAATGTTTAAGTGATTAAAGTCGCCTTTTCTTATATTCTTAAACTTTTGGGGCTAGTGGTAGTTTATCAAGGATTGCTGTTTTAAAATATACTTTCCGTTCTCCTTACTCCTTTCTCTTCATGCATTCTTTTTCTATTATTAAAATTAAGTTATGTATTCTTTTCACTTTTCTTTATAACTCTTATATACTAAGTGAAGTTTTGCTTGTCGTGAACATTATAGGTTTGTACAGTGGTTTTGGGTGGTTGGCTTCGGGGAAAATTTTAGGTTTGGGAGCGCGCTTTGGGATCTATGAAATATTGACTGCTTTTTATAAAGGTACCACTTGAGTTTTCTTTATGTATATGGTGTATTTAAATTTGTCTTATATGTGAAGGTTGGTTGATCAATTAGTGCCTACTTAGTGTTTATCATATGCATGTGGCATGTCTATCTCCATATCATAATTGGAAATAAGCATGAAAACCATATCATTGCACTATTCTATTTCTAGAAGCAGCTATTGTCTTTTTAAATAAAGTAGTGTAAGTTAGAAAAATCATCAATATTGTGTTAATTGAGTTTTCAAACAAATAAAACTATTTTGGGACATCCCAAAGTGGTGGGAGTATTTTGTTTAAAATTATATTACCTAAAAAAACATTGAAATTTCATTATTTATACTAATTCTTTTAATGATCTACCATAATCTTATAAGTTAAGGGAAAAGAAAAAAAAAATCAGTCTTACACAATAGGTAGTCGTCATGTAATTTTACATATGAATTTCAATTAAACAGTGCAGAGCACAAGCATGAGCTATATGCTACAAGGTGAGTAGCTTGCCCATGACTTATTTGGGCAAGCCACTTGGAGCCCATTATAAGGATTCATTGATATGGAACCCTATTATAGAAAAGATGGAAAGGTAGCTCTTTGGTTGGAAACACCTATATCTATCAAAAGGTGGCAGGCTTACTTTATTAAAGAGTACTCTCTCTAGTCGTCCCACCTATTTTTAACCTTGTTTACTATACCCCAAGCAGTGGCAGCTAGATTAGAAAGGATTTAGAGGAATTTCCTTTGGGGAGCCTCTAAGGATGTTTTTAAATATCAATTGGTTGCTTGGGAGAAGGTTTGTTTGCCATTGGAGGAAGGTGGTGTGGGGATCCGGAGGGTTGTTTTGTTTAACCTAGCTTTGCTTGGTAAGTGGTTATGGCGTTTTGGGATGGAAATTAATAGGTTATGGCTTCAGGTTGTAGCAACCAAGTATGGTGAGGCTAGAGGAGGCTAGTGCACTAGAATTGTAAGAGGTACTCATGGGTGTGGGATGTGGAAGAGCATTAGAGAAAGAGCAGATAAATTCTTTGGTTAGATAAGTGTATAATGTGGGGGAGGGTCATCGTATTATTTTTTGGCTTGATCCTTAGTGCGGGATTACTCCTTTAAAGGAGCTTTTTCCTGATCTGTTTCGTTCTTTGTCTAAAGAAGCTTGGATTTCTGATCTCATTGTATCTACTTTAGAAGGGGAAAGTAGGAGCTAGAATTTTCAATTCCGTAAAGCTCCTCAGGATAGGGAGCAAGAAAATGTTTTTTCTTTCATTGAGTTTCTTTATTCTTCTATGCCAAGGGGTGAGGGGGATGATAATTTGACTTGGAAGTTGACTAAGACGGGGTTGTTTGATGTGCACTCTTACTATAAGTTGTTATCTGGTCCTCTCACTGAGATTTTTCCTTGGGAGTGTATTTGGCGTGCAAAGGTGCTAAAAGTGTCTTTCTTTTTATAAACAACAACTAGGGATAGGATACTCACCATTGATAATCTAGTTAAGAGAGGTTCGTCCTTGGTTAATAGGTGTTGTTTATGTTATTGTGATGGAGAATCTGTGGATCATCTTCTACTCCACTACAAGTTTTCTCATGCATTATGGAGTGCAATTTTTGAGGTATTCAGGATTCAATGGGTAATGCCAAAGACAGTTTGCTCTCTCCTCTTTGCTTGGAGAAACTGGTTTGGCAAGCACTTGTCAACCATATGGAAAATGGTCCCCAGCATGTTTAATGTGATTGGTTTGGAAGGAGCGTAATACACACATCTTTGAAGACAATGAGAGACCTTTAGATCTCTTAAAAGCTCTTCTCCTGGGTACTTTGTTTCAGTGGGTGCATGTTTGGGGGTTTACGAATTGTATTTCCATTTCTAAATTCTTACTCTCTATTAGGTTAAATTTTTGAACTTGTTGTATCTTTTCTTGATCGAAATGTTCATTATTGTGAACATGTTGTTCAGCTATTTCAAATAAAAGTTTTATTGCCTATCCAAAAAAAAAAAAGGTACCTAATGAGTTTTGAACCTAAAACTTCACCCTACACCCATTTTTAAGGGAGAAAGAAGTGTTATTTGAATCAATGCTCATTGGCTAGAAAAACTTATAGCCATTAAGTTCGCATAAAAGAAATTTGGTTAAAGGAATTATTAGATTTGATATGTTTGAGAAATCTAGATCATGTTATGATAAAATTCTTGATGGATGGATTTTAACATGTCCTCTTTGGGATGTTAATGGGATCTAGCTCAATTATCACCTCTTCACCCCTTAAGAAAAGTCTAGAGAGTATTCTCGTGGATTTGAGAAGCACCTAGTGCATGTTTATTTCTGATGAAATGAAAATTTTGTTGCAGATAATAATTTAGAAGAATATGGATCAAGGTAAAAGAAAGCAAGAGAAGGCAAACATTACTTATTATGAGGCTATTCTAGGTACAATGACTAATTAGTGTTAAAGATCCTATAAATGTCTCATTCTTTTTTGGATAGCAGTCTGGAGGAAGATTCTTACTTGCAATAATCTTTTCAACTGAGGTTTCTCTTTAGCTGGTTGGTGTTGCAAATACTGGTGTAGTGGGGAGGCAATAGATCATTTGTTGATCCATTGTGATGTTGCATATGTCTTATGGAGCCTAGTCTTTAGAGCTTTAGGGATTCAGTGGGTGTTAATTGAAGAGTAGTTGCTCTCTTTTTTGGGAGGAGGAATTGGTTCAAGAAGCACTCATCAGATTTTAGAACTTTGTCTTGTTATGTTTGATGTGACTATTGTAGAATGAATGAAATAGTCACATTTTTTAAGACACAAAAAGATTAAGGATCAGTTGTGAACAGTACTTCTCTAATACCCATGAATAATACTTTAAATAAAAAAATTGTTGCATCAAGAAAATAGGCTTCTGGGCATCACACCTATATTTTTTATGAAACTCACCTTGGATTAGGATTGCTTCACACAAACATCAAATAACATAATAAAACGCAAAATAAGACTCAATGGATGATTACAGAATACCAAAGTGCTCCTCAAATAAACCAATTTAAAATAAAACCATCTCCTTGTTGTCAGCATTATCAAGCTTCTATACTGAGTGACGCAGTATGAAGATATGACCTGATCCATCAGCAAGACCCTAGGCGTACCTCTGGTTAAAATTGGCGACTAGCAGATTCAGTTCTTAAGCAAGTTCACCCTGCTTCTTCCTAAAAATCTATAATCTGCAACCTGAACCCAATAAGCATCACCACCTGGAGTTAACTTGGAATCACCCCCAACCTTATGGAGAATATTCCAATACAACTTTATTTATCAAATTCAACATGTCCCCTAATGTCTTTCTGGAGCCTTTAAGTAGAGCTTCTAAGTTTACAAAAAATAAGAAACAATATAATAAAAAAGGAGTTTCAGATTGGGGTGGCTAGTGTACAAAAGGAGTTTCAGATCCTTATGGTGTCAGCCTTTGGAGAACCATAAGACAAGGCTGGTCAGCTTTTTCTAAATCCATTCAATTCAAGGTTGGTGCTGGTAATAGAATTAAATTTTGGCATCATGTGTGGTGTGGGGGTTGTACTCTTCAGCAGGCCTTTCTGACCATTTGAAAATCTTAAATCAAACACAACCTTGAAAGAGAACAACCTATTAAAATCCTTAAAAATTATCCTCATCAAATCTCACAGTAAATCATGAACCAAATTGTATTCTCCCCTATTTTAGTTAAATAATCTGTTGCTTTAAAATTATCCTTCTATATATGCACAATATTATCTTCTAATTATGAATAGTTCTCCAAATTTGGGGCATGCATGTGGATTTTATAAATTATATATTGCTGAAATTATTTTTGCTAACTCTGACAAAAGGTTTTTTCCTGGCAGATGGTCGAGAAGACAATTTTGTCTATGTCTCTGAGGCCCTTATGGCAGGCATTGTAGCTGGTGCTGCAGAATCACTCATAAGCTCTCCATTTGAACTTTTTAAACTTCGTGAACAGGTTAAATCTGCTTCTCGCATTCCAACCTCAACCTCTGTTACAGAAAAGGGACCTGGTTCACCTTTGATTGCAAGATTACTACATGGATTCTCTCCCGACAAGAGGGCACTGAACCAATCTGTAAGCCTTTTGTCCACCCTAGCAACCAAACATCCCAATATGATGGGTGCTTTACAGGCGTACCCATGGATGATTACTGGGTCTGGGAGGCCACCATCTGTCTGTGATGTTAGTAGGCCTTTGGATGTCATCTCTTTGGAAGGATGGAGTGCATTATGGAGAGGTATTCGGTCAGGAGTTGTTCGAGATTCCGTTTTCAGTGGCATATTCTTTTCTAGCTGGCAATTTCTTCACCAAGCAATGCTTGACTGGAAAGCAGTTGGAATGGATCCTTTGCCCAGGTTTAAAATTCATCCCTCATTAATCTGTGTCTTGAGATTTAATTCCAGGGCACTCCCTTTTATATGTTCACTTCTGGCTCTTTCTTATGAGAGCTACTCATCTTTGGTATCTTTTCATTGCTTATAACATTTGATTGGTGAACAAATAGGTTGATTTAAGAGAAAAAAAGAAAATGGAACTGATGCTGAACAGTCCACTTAGCTGAGCATCTTTTAACCCCTTGTATGATGTAGAGATTGAATTCCATTTACATCACCATGTTAAAGTTAGTCTCCAAGTATCTGTCTTGTCTGGACTTGCAGTAAATGGATAACGTGCAGACATGGATTGTGACCTGTCTGCACGTGCACATTTTATAGATTAGTTTTTATACTATAAGAAATTATTTTTCATTAAGCATATATTTATCAAAAAAAAAAAAAAAATTCATTAAGCATATATATTGTAAGGATTTGAGAAACATATTTTTTGAACTCTCCAATTAATTTATTATTGTAAAACACTTTGTGATCTGGATTGAAGCATTACATGCCATCTTCTGGCCTTGTCTGATTGGAAGCTGGTGGCATGTTTTGCTTAACTGGATACACATTTCTCCTGCATGCAACAGATGTTAGCTTTATTGAAGCCTAAAAGTTGGGCAATTAATGTGTGTGTGTGTGTGTGTGTGTGTAGATTTAGGCAAATAATTAAAAATGCCTTTTGCTTTCTTTAAATATGTATCTTATGCTAGCTTGCTGATGTGTTATGCGTTAGTCTCAATTTTATTCTTTTGATCTTTTATTTGTTAATGTTATCTGTTTCTTGTTTGTTATACTTGGTCTGTTACATTTATATTTTTATTTCCCTTGCTTATTCATTCTTGCTTCCCTTATTAGGTTTTCTTATTGTGTCTGCCCTGATTTATAAAGTACAAAGAATTTTTACTACCCATCATAAAAGATTCCAACATTAATTCATGGGTTGTAAACTGAAACTTGAGAATGTACATGTGCTGTTTATGCTTGTGTTTGTGGTAATCTGTTTGAAACATTTCTTTTACTGTGGAATCTTAGCATGGACATGAGGTGCATGCGCCTATGCATCGTTATAGACTTATGATTAACTCTTGAATTTAAATTTTGGGTTGTGGTTTTCCAAAATTTATTGATTTAGCGTGATTACCAGTCCAACTCATCTATATTTGGTCATATTGGTTCCTTTTGAGTTGTCGAGGTGATCCTTGATGTTCTCATCTGACCATTTGACCAGCATCCGAGTAATTTGCTAGTTGGTGACAACTTGAGCAAACCACCACTTAGACTTTATTTTGAATCTATTGCACCATTGGGTTAAAGTAATTTCTCAATTTTCTTCCCTGATAAGATTTCAGGAATCATCTGATTATTTACATAAGATGTCTAACCCTCATTTAGTAGCATCCATATCTGAAATTTTTGTCAAGTCATGTTTCCTTTTTTCCTGAAGTGAAATTGCTCTCACTTAGGTCAGATGAAGAAATTGGGCCACTGTCTCCTTTAGCTGTTAGTCTTGCAGCTGGGTTTTCTGGTTCTGTAGCTGCTGCAGCTTCTCATTGTTTTGACACTGCAAAAACCCGAACACAATGTATTGTGCTGCCCAAGGTATGTTACTTATTATTGAAACAGTTTCTATACTTCCTTGATTATACTACAAACATCCTGATTATATTTTTCTACCACTTGATACTGAGAAAATGGTGTCTATTTCATTTGTTGCCATGTGACTTCATTTCCTTTATTGTATACCACGTAATACTGGTATTCATATGCAATATGATGCTCAATGTGTGCTTTTTGTGCTGAGAAAATAGTTTAATCAGAAATGTCATCTATCCTCATCCTTGTGTGTGTATGTGTTTGTTTGTGCTTGCACAGGGGGACCAAACCCTTATGGGCCCAACAAAATCAATCAATCCTAGGGTGGGTGGATTAGATAACAGAAAGATGGGCTCTTAAGAAAAGTTTTGAAATTTCAATTTTATAAACCCTTTAAATTTTGCATAATGGTATATCTTTATTTTCTTGATCATTTTTTCTTTCTCTTTGGACCAAAAGAAAAAATCATTTTCTTTTTTTTTTCCCCTCTTTCCAAGCAACATAAGGGAGAGTACTCCCATCACTTTGCCATCTTTCACCTTCTCTCCTCTCTTCATCTCCATCCCTCATTCTTTCCACCCTCTCTTACCAAATATAGAAGAAATGTGTTCTAGTCCATAAACAATAACAAAATTAAATCAAACACAACCTTGAAAGAGAACAACCTATTAAAATCCTTAAAAATTATCCTCATCAAATCTCACAGTAAATCATGAACCAAATTGTATTCTCCCCTATTTTAGTTAAATAATCTGTTGCTTTAAAATTATCCTTCTATATATGCACAATATTATCTTCTAATTATGAATAGTTCTCCAAATTTGGGGCATGCATGTGGATTTTATAAATTATATATTGCTGAAATTATTTTTGCTAACTCTGACAAAAGGTTTTTTCCTGGCAGATGGTCGAGAAGACAATTTTGTCTATGTCTCTGAGGCCCTTATGGCAGGCATTGTAGCTGGTGCTGCAGAATCACTCATAAGCTCTCCATTTGAACTTTTTAAACTTCGTGAACAGGTTAAATCTGCTTCTCGCATTCCAACCTCAACCTCTGTTACAGAAAAGGGACCTGGTTCACCTTTGATTGCAAGATTACTACATGGATTCTCTCCCGACAAGAGGGCACTGAACCAATCTGTAAGCCTTTTGTCCACCCTAGCAACCAAACATCCCAATATGATGGGTGCTTTACAGGCGTACCCATGGATGATTACTGGGTCTGGGAGGCCACCATCTGTCTGTGATGTTAGTAGGCCTTTGGATGTCATCTCTTTGGAAGGATGGAGTGCATTATGGAGAGGTATTCGGTCAGGAGTTGTTCGAGATTCCGTTTTCAGTGGCATATTCTTTTCTAGCTGGCAATTTCTTCACCAAGCAATGCTTGACTGGAAAGCAGTTGGAATGGATCCTTTGCCCAGGTTTAAAATTCATCCCTCATTAATCTGTGTCTTGAGATTTAATTCCAGGGCAGTCCCTTTTATATGTTCACTTCTGGCTCTTTCTTATGAGAGCTACTCATCTTTGGTATCTTTTCATTGCTTATAACATTTGATTGGTGAACAAATAGGTTGATTTAAGAGAAAAAAAAAAGAAAATGGAACTGATGCTGAACAGTCCACTTAGCTGAGCATCTTTTAACCCCTTGTATGATGTAGAGATTGAATTCCATTTACATCACCATGTTAAAGTTAGTCTCCAAGTATCTGTCTTGTCTGGACTTGCAGTAAATGGATCACGTGCAGACATGGATTGCGACCTGTCTGCACGTGCACATTTTATAGATTAGTTTTTATACTATAAGAAATTATTTTTCATTAAGCATATATTTATCAAAAAAAAAAAAAAAATTCATTAAGCATATATATTGTAAGGATTTGAGAAACATATTTTTTGAACTCTCCAATTAATTTATTATTGTAAAACACTTTGTGATCTGGATTGAAGCATTACATGCCATCTTCTGGCCTTGTCTGATTGGAAGCTGGTGGCATGTTTTGCTTAACTGGATACACATTTCTCCTGCATGCAACAGATGTTAGCTTTATTGAAGCCTAAAAGTTGGGCAATTAATGTGTGTGTGTGTGTGTGTGTGTGTAGATTTAGGCAAATAATTAAAAATGCCTTTTGCTTTCTTTAAATATGTATCTTATGCTAGCTTGCTGATGTGTTATGCGTTAGTCTCAATTTTATTCTTTTGATCTTTTATTTGTTAATGTTATCTGTTTCTTGTTTGTTATACTTGGTCTGTTACATTTATATTTTTATTTCCCTTGCTTATTCATTCTTGCTTCCCTTATTAGGTTTTCTTATTGTGTCTGCCCTGATTTATAAAGTACAAAGAATTTTTACTACCCATCATAAAAGATTCCAACATTAATTCATGGGTTGTAAACTGAAACTTGAGAATGTACATGTGCTGTTTATGCTTGTGTTTGTGGTAATCTGTTTGAAACATTTCTTTTACTGTGGAATCTTAGCATGGACATGAGGTGCATGCGCCTATGCATCGTTATAGACTTATGATTAACTCTTGAATTTAAATTTTGGGTTGTGGTTTTCCAAAATTTATTGATTTAGCGTGATTACCAGTCCAACTCATCTATATTTGGTCATATTGGTTCCTTTTGAGTTGTCGAGGTGATCCTTGATGTTCTCATCTGACCATTTGACCAGCATCCGAGTAATTTGCTAGTTGGTGACAACTTGAGCAAACCACCACTTAGACTTTATTTTGAATCTATTGCACCATTGGGTTAAAGTAATTTCTCAATTTTCTTCCCTGATAAGATTTCAGGAATCATCTGATTATTTACATAAGATGTCTAACCCTCATTTAGTAGCATCCATATCTGAAATTTTTGTCAAGTCATGTTTCCTTTTTTCCTGAAGTGAAATTGCTCTCCCTTAGGTCAGATGAAGAAATTGGGCCACTGTCTCCTTTAGCTGTTAGTCTTGCAGCTGGGTTTTCTGGTTCTGTAGCTGCTGCAGCTTCTCATTGTTTTGACACTGCAAAAACCCGAACACAATGTATTGTGCTGCCCAAGGTATGTTACTTATTATTGAAACAGTTTCTATACTTCCTTGATTATACTACAAACATCCTGATTATATTTATCTACCACTTGATACTGAGAAAATGGTGTCTATTTCATTTGTTGCCATGTGACTTCATTTCCTTTATTGTATACCACGTAATACTGGTATTCATATGCAATATGATGCTCAATGTGTGCTTTTTGTGCTGAGAAAATAGTTTAATCAGAAATGTCATCTATCCTCATCCTTGTGTGTGTATGTGTTTGTTTGTGCTTGCACAGGGGGACCAAACCCTTATGGGCCCAACAAAATCAATCAATCCTAGGGTGGGTGGATTAGATAACAGAAAGATGGGCTCTTAAGAAAAGTTTTGAAATTTCAATTTTATAAACCCTTTAAATTTTGCATAATGGTATATCTTTATTTTCTTGATCATTTTTTCTTTCTCTTTGGACCAAAAGAAAAAATCATTTTCTTTTTTTTTTCCCCTCTTTCCAAGCAACATAAGGGAGAGTACTCCCATCACTTTGCCATCTTTCACCTTCTCTCCTCTCTTCATCTCCATCCCTCATTCTTTCCACCCTCTCTTACCAAATATAGAAGAAATGTGTTCTAGTCCATAAACAATAACAAATATTGTTTTGATCCAGCTGATGTTACTATCATTGTTTTGGATATATAGATTTCAAATTGCGTTGAAGCCTAGGTTATGGCAGTTTGTAGGATTGTGTTTTGTTGACCATGACTGTAGTCACTGTATGTATTTTCAGGTTGCACCAATAATATCTTTCTTTACGACATGCATTTTCCCTTGTTTTTGAAGTTAAATGAGAGCATATAACTAGCTATTATTCGTACTTATAAAAAAATATATATAACTAGCTATTGTTATCAGTAATAATATGATTACGGGTTTTCTGGTTTTAGTATGTCTCTATGGAAAGGAACCTTCTTGGATGGAGAAGACCTGGGAATAGGTTCGAGAGAGTTACGGGGATTCATCCTTCAGATAGGAATCTCTTGTTCCGTGGAATTTGGTTGCGGATGGCTCGCTGTGGATTTGCATCATTCGTGATTGTGGGGAGTTATTTCTTGACTGTTGACCGTCTTGTTTGAATGGTTAATGCTATGGCATAGAACTGGTAAACATCTTGTTTCACAGGTAAGATTGATTTGCAAAATGCTTTCGGGAGAGAAAGGAAGATTTGATTTGGCAATTATACATTTTGTGAGCATATCAAAACCATTTGGCCATTTGTATATCCAATCGCCCATTTTCCTTTCTTTTTAACGAGGAAGCAGACACCTTGCGCTATGTTTACTAGATGCATTAAACTTTTTAATTCAGTTACGCTATACGAATTTTCCTTGCACCTCTTGAAGAAAATGTGTTCCACCTTTGTTGCTCATTTGAACTTGAAAGAACTGGCCTGGTGATCATTTTGGAAGATAATTGAGTTAAATACCTACAGTATGACCTCATATCTATTTCAAAGAAACATAATCTTGTGGAAGAGCAGGTGACTTGATATTTGGTATTGTAGGTACAAATGTATGTGTCGTCCTGTATTTTATGAGGTTGATAAGTGACTTCTATCTTGAATTAACTCTATTTGTAATTTGTTGTGCGTATGACGTGTCCACCTGCTTGGACTTTTACTATGGAAAGCTGAAGGGAGGGCTTTACATTAATCAAAGCTGAAGGGAGGGCTCTGCTTTAATCTTTTTGACATATCTGTAATTGCAATTTTGTGCCAGACAAATATGTAAAGTTATGACACCTTTGCAATTTTGCAATTATCTTTCAAATAAAAATATTTGCAGGAAATAAGAAATGATGAGGTGAATGTACAATATGTCAAAATCTTTTTTTTTTTTTTTTTAATGCAAAAAATCTTCATGGAGCATTCTCTTTTCCCGAAAACAAGGAAAGATAAGCTCCCACTAGACCCGTCAAGAGCCTTATAGCTCAACAAGCTCAATAGAAACCTTCTTGTAGGGGTTTGTATGGGTCGGGTCGGGTCAGGTCGGGTTGGATTAGAAAGTTTTTTCAACCCAACATGACCTTGTTTGGTTGAGAAATTCTCAACTCAGCTCAACTCATCACAGTTGTAGAACTTGATTAATGGGTTATGTATGCATATTGTCTGTCATCTTAAAAAAAATCATCAATTATTTGAACATTTTTTTCAATAAATTATTATAATTCATATAACAGGGTTAAACTACATTCAAAATTTTCAAATTAATCAAAAATAATTGTCAAAATACCAAAATCAATTAAAATAAGGGTAATAAAATAAACTTATATACACTATGGAACATGTGGGTTGCAATAACTATAAACCCAAACCACATCTAACCCTAAGGCTCAAAATAAAATTTCAACCTAATTCAACCCACCAATTCATGAAAATCAACCTCAAGCATCAAATGCGATTGGTTTCGTCAAGTTGTTGGGTTTGAGACACATCCCATATTTTCAACAAAAAAAGAAAAAGTCAATGATTCAAATTTGCCTCTCTCAACTATAGAATTTAAAAATTAATAATAATAACAATTATTATTATTATTATTATTATTATTCCCACTAGTCCCCTAAGATAAAGATCCCGGGAGATGAGATAAGTGTAGAAGTGTTTTAGACCAAAAAAAAAAAAAGAGAGAGAGAAAATTGAGAATAAGAGTAGCCAATATAATATGCAAGGTGACTAAGAGCATCTCCAGCAAATTCATCAAATTTTTATATTGTTTGAAGAATGAACAGTAACTTTTACCTTTATCTACCCACTTTTTCAAATACACTTTTCAACAGATTCTCTATTTCATTCTTTATCTCATTTAAATATTATTTTTTCATTCATTATTTATTCTTTTTTTAATAATTACATATCTTCCAACATTTTTTTATTCAACACCTAATTATTATAATAGAAAAAAAAGTATTTGAAGAATGAACAGTAGCCCATCAGACTTGATGGGCTACTAATCATTAGCAAAAAAAAAAAAATCCAACTATACCAAAGTTGCTGGAGCATAAACAGTGCACAAATTCTCCAAATTTTAGCTAATAAAGCCAAATACCAAACCTGTTGGAGATGCTCTAAGCATATCTCTAATTTTATCTCACATAGGTTTAGGAATGGAGTTACATTTGGTCCGGTCTTAGTGTAAAACCAAGAGTTTACGCCTCCAATAAGATAGTGACACATTAGCATTTTAAAAGATGAATACAAACATTCACACACAATACTAGCTCACAATATCATATCTAAAATAAATAAATAAAATCCAGTCCTCTCCCATTCAAACCAGATCTCCACTCCACTCTGCCTCACAAACCATTGGAAACTGGAATCACCATGGATCAAAATTCGTAGTGAAGCTTTATTACTACGTCATCACCTGAGCCACAAATAGTGACTCTCAAACCCAAAATCATCTCATCTCTCTCTTTGAAATCATTCAAAATGATCAAATCCATAACCTCAAACTCTCACTCATCAGAGGCCTAGTGAGAGTCTATAAGGTGGCCTGAAAAAAACGCTGCATCCATCGGATCTCGAACAAAGGACCCAACACCATCACCATCTTCCTCATCATTTCTGTTTTAATTTATATATTTTGTCATTTGGGTTGAAACATGCTAACGGGTTTTTGTTCTATTATTGATATTGGTGTTTATAGATTTTTGGGTTTGGTTACTTCTTTGAGATGAGCACTAGAATTAGATGAGTCTTATGGATTTTTTTTTTTTTTTTGTAAATTACGCTCAGTGGAGTGGCGGCTCCGGTGTTTTCTTTTTACTTCAAATGTGACTCTGTCGGCTTTTGTGGTGGCATGTGTGGTGGGGTGGGGTGGAGCTATGGAGGTTAGGTTTGAAAGTGAGGAGGAAGGTTGAGTTTTGATTTTGTTTCGAATCTAATATTGTAAGCTGTTATTGTGCGTGAGTTGTATTCATATTTTGGTAAAATGATGATGTGGCACTAGCTCATTGGAGGGCGTAAACACTTGGGTTTACGCCAAATCTTGACTGAATTTCACCTAGAATGGAATGAAGCCTCAATTGCATCTCACATGAATCTTGATCTCACCCAACACTCATGATGAGTTAGGGTGTTTTTTTGAAAATGTTCTATCTCGAGGGGTGGGGGGAGTAACAAGACTATATTGTGGATGTTTTCTTAAATAAAATGTTGTTCTCACTTGTAGACACTGCATTTTGTACTCCTTACGACACGGGCCCTCATTTTCTGATGATGCTCGAACTCTAAGACACAAGGCCAATTTAGAGCCCAATCAAATATTAAGTTAATTTGGTGAGTGTTAAAATGGAAAATATAATCTTTTGAATAAGCAAAAATCTATTTTTAAAAATAAAATGACCAAAATAGCCCTCAGCCTATGTACGTGAGCTAAAGCATGCGTACGCAGGCACATTCCTGCATACGCAGCTAGGGTTTCAGAAGCATAAGAAATGCAAGTTTTCAACAATAATGGCTGAGGTTTGGAATGAATCTCACATCATTTAAGGACCATTCCAAACCCTATTTTTTCCACTATAGAGAGTCTTACATAGTACATTTTCAAAACACACAGAAATCTCACAAGAAAAACCTAAGATTCACTAGAAAATAGTGAATTAAAAGGGAGTTTTTCACAAAGCACCCTCAAGTCTTTTTTTTATTTGATTGGGACCTTTTCTGGTCCCAATCTTTTGAGTCTAAGATTACTAATAACTATTTCATTGAATTGTGATAAATTTGACTGAAGGGAACGGTAAAAAATCAAGCCTAGGAGCTTTTGCTTTAAGGTATGCTTTAAAAACTTTTCCATGAGCTTTTTTTTTTTTTTTTTTTTTTTAGGTATGCTTTAAAAACTTTTCCATGTTTTTTTTTTTTTTTTTTTTTTTGGTGCCAATTTTGACGTTTTTATTGTTTTTCTTGGTTTGAAAATGTACTTAGATGTGTTTTAAGCTTATTTCCATGATAAAAATGATTTTTGAATGATAATTAGGCTTTTTAAATAATTATTTTCATGATAATTACCTTTAAAAAAACATTTTATCTATTCAAATTAATATTTATCAGCTTATTTGTTTTAATCTCATGCAACAACCCTCATTTTAAGACAAAGATTTAACCAATCACAAAATAATAATAATAATAATAATAATAATTAATTTTAATTAATCACATGTGATAGACTTCACCCAGATGAATGCATGCAAACAATTAAAACATGAATTTGTGATATCTTTCTATCCAATCATCCGATTTGGAAACTGAACGTATTGTTATGATCGTTGAAACCTTAAGATCGTTTTCATAACATGTGATGAATAAGTTATTAATGACTAAAATGTGACCATAGTTTTTGGGTACATAAAATGATCGTCCTATCATCTTTTTGGATTAAATTATGAATGCAAAATAGGGTGTTTACGCCATACTTTTAATTTTATGTTTGAGTTTTTATCCCTAATTAGAAATGGAACTTTCTAACTTTGTTCCTTGATGCCAAGATTTGATATGACGTTTTTCTTTTTCTTCTTGTCCAAGTATATGAGTGACATGATTATTGTGACATCTGGTATTAAATGAGTGACTTGTCAGGACCTATTTGGCACATATTGACGAGACTACTAATAAGAATGTGTAGCAGGGCCCTTTTGAAAATAAACCAAATATTAAAGGCTAAAATAAAAAACAATCCCAAACATTAAGGATGAAAAATGCACTTTAATCTATTATTCAATTAAATTATTAATGTAGGGTTAGGATTTGTGGCCCAAGCCCAAAACAATAAATTTGTAGAGTATGAGTGAAAGAGCTAGGTTAGATATGGGATTAACAACATCGAATCACAACTTTCAAGCACAAGCTAACATGGAACTACACGTAAAGAGTGAATATTTGAAGAGATATATTATTGATTATCTGATGAACAAAGATCTTAGGGTTACAGTTCAGTTCCCTCCTCTTTTTCTTTCTTTTTTCTTCCTCCTTCCTTTATATAATCCCCCTTTTCTTCATCTCCATCATCCACTTGTTCCTCATCCATGAGTTTACTTGAGTATGTGTCATGTCAAGCATCTTTTTTTAGCTCTGTGTGAGTGGCGGTAGGTTAGGATGCACTGTTCAGGAGTCTTCTTCACATAAATGCGGCCAGAAAAGTTGCTGCAGAGTATTAAATACGGTGGTAGCAGCTTTTCCTTTAGATATTTCTTCATCCTTATCGTTTCCCAGCATACTCAGAGCTTATCTTGATCAGGTGGAGTCCTCGGAAGGTCATTTTGGCCTTTTACACACTCAACTGATTTATAATATTTGCGTCAGAGGATTACAACCTCTTCGGACAGGAGATATCCTCTTCGGATTGTAATAATTCTTCATTCTGAGGGTCCCACATCCAGATGGGCCCTGCCCTTACCATCTCCTTCTTCTCAGTCGCAAAATAGCTCTCATATGGGCTCTCAGCCCATTATGTTGGACTGGGACCTTTTCCCCCCACAATTAAAATTACATTCTATTATTAAAATGTTCCAATAATTTAATTATTATTTCCTCTCTAGACCCCTCAAGCTCTTTGTATACGAGAAGGTGCCAATTAAACTGCAAAGCTCTTGAATGCTGAAAATGACTTAATTGTGGAATCAAACTTTTTTTAAGCCAATTGAGAAGTCAAATTTGATCTAATTAAAGGCATTGAGAGCACTCACATCAGTGGAAGTATAATAGAAATATATTTAAAATTTGCATAATTTTTTCTAAAAATTACTCACATCAGTCAGTGTATAATTATGTAAATTTACAAGTTTGCTACAGTAATTATGTAAATTTACACTAACACTATTCATTGTTTATTTAGTTTTTTATTCTTTCTTTACGTATTCTGAAGATGAAGGAAGAGAGTGAATGTTAGTTGTTGTATGTGAAGAAAGAAATATACTTTAAAAAATCAAGAAAATTGACATTTTAATGTAATGTAGTGTAAAATAAATAATCAAATGTGAAATATTTCAAAAAATAAACATGTAAAAAAAAAAAGGTAAGTTCTTATATTAAAATAGACAGAAATTTTTATATCACCTAGTACAAATGCCCAAAAAAAAACTTCTAATTGTGTATTATTAATACTAATAAAAAAATTATTATCACATGGGTACATTATGCACGCCCCACAATTCTTTTTAACTAGCATGGATGAATATATGTCCATAAGAGGGGGAAAAAAAAAGATACGAATGAAGGAAAGCAGTTGCATGATGGATGGTCTCGAATGGTTTGGCTGGCCCTATATAATAATATTACTCGTGTAGCCATTTTTAACGCGTGTGGATGCTTGCATCATGTGTGACTCGTTGCTTCCCTAAGCAGGCACCCACAAAAATAAATTTGTTCTTTGGGTTTATGATACAACAACTATGATATAGCAAGAAAAGGCTAAAAAAAAAGGCTAAAAGTAGAGATGCTCAATGCAAATATTACTACGGTGCTCACCGGCCTCCACATCCATTCCTCTTTCAATAATCTCTGCGCGTGGCAACCCCCAAAAACAAGAAGGGGGATACAAATTGAAATAATACAATACAACTCTGTTGTGTTGTGGATTGATTTTCCATGCAATTAATGGAGGTCAAACTCTGACACATGACAAAAGAAAAATGAGCATGTATTTTTTGGACATTTCATTTGCTTAAAAGTTTTGGATTCATCTTTGAGTTTGATTCTTAAAGTACAAGAGGTGTGTTCCAAATAAGATTCTAGATTTTGTTTTCTACTTTGATCTCCCACTTTCCCTTTTTTTGTTGTTGAAGTTTTTAGTTTGATTTGATATATTAATCTTCATGACATGATGAAGAGCACGGATTTGACAAAAAAAAAAAACCATGGTAACTTTTAAAAGGCTTAAGAAATCTTTTTGTTTGGAAAAGTTACTCCCTTCACCACCTCTTAAAAGCAAAAAAGCTAGCAACAACTCTTTTTGCATATATCCTTTTAAGAATATTAAAACTAATTAACACAAAATATTTATAGTGAGTTCTAATTAACTTAACCGATAAAATTTTTTATGGTTAAATAAGAGATTTGAAGTTCAATTTTCGTCTATATATACCAAAACAAATTAGTGTTTTAAAACTCTCTAAAAAAACACAAAATATTTAAGTATGCAATAATAATGGATATACTAATTTTATAGGGTGTGATATGAGTCAACTTTTAGATTCTTGTAAATTTTACTATGAATCTCAAATAAATACTTTACGTGAGACAAAATCGAGGCAAATGGCTATTTATTTATGCTAGGTTTTTCCATTGTTGATTCAAAGTATTAGAATTGTCTGAATAATTATCTAGTGTTGAAGCTCGAGTAACTTACTCTTAATTTACAGTTTAATACTAAGCTGTAAATTAACAAAGTTGTGGATTAATGGTTATTCGACCTTGAACAACGAAACGGGTACTGGCTGAGATTAAGAACATTCTTCTTTCTTTTTCTTGGATGACATAACAATTACAAAATGCACTAGCTCGTAGTGCAAATGGTATTTAGCAATTTTAGCTACATCATTTTACCAATTAGCAATATGAAGAATTGTACATTTGGACAAATTAAGCTTTATAACAGACCACTTGCATCATAGTTATGGGATCTTAATTTGGCAAACTAATCTCATCAAGATCATCTAATGATAAGTAAACTTCGTCCAAGAATGAGAGCTCTGTCCCATCATCATCTTCATCTCGCTCGTAAACTCGGCATATTACCCATTTACTATAGTCCTGGAAAAATTTAGAACAACAAGTTAAGTAACCAATCCCTTTAATATTTCTTCTTTCCCATGCTTGTTCACATTAAAAAAAATAAAAAAAAAAAAAAAATAGTTGAATGATATATTTAATAAAAGCTAAAGCACTACTTATTTACTTAACCATTTTTGGATGCCCACTTCTTTTGGATGATCTACTAGAGGAACCAGTATCTGAGAGACGATATTCATGCATTATCCAATTAGTCTTGACGCTGGACGGAGCTTCGCCGACGTAAAAGACTAGATGTTTCTTGATTCCAACCTTCTTGCCATTGCTATTCATCACTGGTTCCTCAATGCCCATCGGCTTCCAATAACCATTACTCGTAATCCTATTACTATTTTGTGTCCTCCTACTATAGAAGTACCACTTGTTACCTTCGGCCACGGCTTTGCCTACAAAGATACAAAAAGTTCATATTACATATTAGAGATATTAACCAAATTGTTTCTATTTAAGTGCTTGCACTTACATGTTAGAATTCTACAACAAAATAACAAAACATAGATAACAAAATTTAGTACCATCAATTTCCCATGGATCATGAGGATAAAGATCAAGATCGGGAATGATGTCCGGGTGGCATGGCAAGAGAGTTGCCTTACGGTGAAGAAAATGAACTACAAGCTCTTCATCTGTGGGATAAAACCGAAAACCAGGCGGTAGGTTAACATTGTTATCTCCCATTACTAGTGCTAGTTAGTACTATACTTCTAGCTAGCTAGTACTAATTAATAATGATAGAATGGTGTTAGTACTAGTGTTTGTTTTGGCTATGGTATTAGACTATTTGTGATACTTATATATAGTGCAATGCAAAGAGATCATAGAGAAGGAGAAGAAAGATACTGACGTGAGATTGAAGGAGGTTGTTGTCATCACAAGTCATATATGATATATATATATATATATATTGGGGAAGAGTTTTGCGAGGCTTTTTGACTTTAATTTTGATAAAAATACTAAAAGATAACGTGGCTCTTCAAGGCTGCGGGGTAACGGTATAATAGATAACGTGTTACATGCTTTGCAAGTAACGGGATTTGTAGGTGTCTGAGGGAGCTAGAGAGTAGAGAGCGAGTCAGGCTCAACTTCATTCACTATTTTCTTAGACCTTTTTTTTTTTTTTTTTAAATCAAATACAACCAATCACCGTACATAATTTCACAATTTATTAATTTGTACGACAATTTTTTATCTTGTATAACTTATCACTTTACGTATGTTGAGTTTTTGGCCACTTACAATTGTGCGAGCCAATAAGTTATAAAATTAGATGTGTGAATAGTTGTGTCTATACGCCGCAAATGTTTTATTTTTGGGTTCTTTCAATTTATTAGATAATATAAGGTCATCATCACATCTCATGCTTATGCCATTGACCTGCTCTCATCCACGTAGCACACATGAATTTATGGGTTTGGTCGTGGACCATATTGAACTGGGTGGCCTACCTTTTGAAGTGTGCGTATATGCCAATAATGATAATCATAATTTTAATTTTAAATGCGTAACTTCGACTTTTCCTTTGTCTTTTTTTTTTTCCTTTTCCTTTTGTTCTATTTTGTATCATTTTCCCCGAAATGCATCTCCCTGGAAGTTAGTGACAATGTTGAGTAGGTACATTTGAGGTCCAAACAAATATGATAGGATGTGTGTGGGTCAATTGTTAATTTGTTAGGTTAAGTGAAGTAATTTTCAATTAAATTTGATCTCCTTGGATTAAGAATCTTCAATTATCCAACTAAATTTAAGATAATTCTAACGCAATCCGCTGAGTTTGGGTTATGGCTTGATAATAAAAAATTTTAGTTTTTTTATTTAATTATTTAAACTCATTATCAATAATTATTTTTTGAATAATTAATTGCATGGATAATATTAGGTTGGATTAGTCATATTGAATTTTCTTCCCATTTAAACTTGACCCAGCCAAAGCTTTTTTTTTTTATTTTAATAATAAGAATAATAATAATGAACACAATGCAACCAATCAATTAACCAAAAATTATTCCAAAAAATCGCATTGGGTTTGGATGGACTAGGTTCACTAGACTGGTGAATTAAATGCAAACTCTTACATAAATTCGTTTTGTCAAGAGTTTTGTATAACTCAATAACATAACTTGCTTTTTGTTTTTTATTAGGAGAATCGGTGTTTAAATATCCTTTTCAATTGTACTAGAGATTTTTTTTTTAATCCAGCAATCTGTTACTTAGAATAAAAAGTTCAACTAGTTTGCGAAAAGAGCAATCAATCATTTCTTAGCATTGAAAGTTTAACTAATTTGCCGGGGGTCACAAGTGGACCACAAGTATAGGGTGCATAATTGAAATAAATAAATAAATATTAAAAGTGAGGGAAACAAGACAAAGAGAATGAAATGAAACATGTCATGAAGAGCTACTTTGCTTAAGACTTTTGTAAAGTCGTTTGTTGCTGTCCTATTGGTATTCTTGATGTCCCTTTCGATCTTTTTATATTTTAATTATATACATATTGTATTTTTTATTTTCCTCACTATGAAACCCTAATTTTTTTTTCATAATGAGATAAGCACCCACGGAGTGATACTAATCTTGCCCCCCACCATTAGGTGGGAAATCCGTAATTAATCAAGACTCACGAGTGTCGGCATTACAATTTAACCCAAAAAGGTAATTTGCCCAATCAAGTTTTGATCAAGAAGAAATAAAAGTGTTATATCCACAATATTTTTATAACATTTTCACAACAAATCATAAGTGATTAGTTGTTATTAGTTTTAATTTGAACATACAACTGAAATACCTTTTCTGCCCCATCAATAACAACCCATAATAACCTACCACGTAGGATTTGTTGTGAAAATATTGTAAACATAGCATATCTCTAAACTAAATTGTAAATTTTTTTTTCAAAAATGCAGGTTTTCCTATTGCTCACTTAATAATATTTTATGCATTTAAGAAGTGTCTGAGTCAATCTTCTATAATTGGAAAGCTCATCCAATATGATTTGATTCGAGTGATCATCAATCAAAATCAAATGAATAATGTGAAAGTTATGTAAAAAATCAAAATCAAACTAATTTAGATTATTGGCTTGAAAATCAAGCAATATTTCTAGTCTCAGCACATAAACTTTTTGGCGAACAACAACAACAAAAACAAAAACAAAAAAACAAAAACAAAAAAATTGAAAATGAGTCTTGGATCGATGGTGTTAAGGTACATTTTTTTTTTCACCTAATATTGTTTAAATACCACCTATTTATTTTCAAATATCAACAACAAATTATTGGACTTCTCCAAATATTTTGTACCATATTATTATTATAGCCCACAACTATTCTTCTTTTCAACACAAAATTGGGCTGTTATAAGACCCAATATTTTTGTAGAGCCTGTAATTTAGACTCACCCCTAAATTATTTATTTTTATGGTAAATTACATTTTACCTCTCTAAACTATACCCAAGATTACACTTTGCACCCTAAACTATTTGAATGCATACTTTGCACCCTAAACTATCACACTTTGCACCCTAGCATTACTTTTACTATTAAGTTAGATTGAAATTAATAGCACACTGTTTAAAGCCCAAAACACCCTTTTCACAGACAATTAAAAACATTTTTTTTTTCAAGTCTCTCTCGCCCAACAACTCTCCCCTCTTTCAAAGTGCAAAGTGTGCATTCCAATTCAGATGGTAAAGTGCACACTTTGCAATCTTGTTTTGATACGCTTTGCACTCTAAGTCCAAAATGAGACAACCAAAACTAGACAAAACGAGAAAGAGACAACCAAAACACCCATTGATGATTTTTTCAAGTCTCTCTCTTGCCTAACAAAATCATCAACAGTGCACACTTTGCATTAAATTAAACAAGATCATCAAGGCTTTGGTATCTACCTGGTTGACTAGTAATCTACTAAACAATATGTTTTTAATGGTTTTTCTATAATGCTTCAGCTAGTATGTGGCCATTACAAAAATTTAGATGTAAGGCAGCCATGGGAGGTGATATAGTTTCATCAAATAATGTGCTTAGAAAGGGTCCAATTTTGTTGGGCTTAGAGATAACCTGTATGTTTGATTTGGGGGAAGGAGCAATTGAGCAATGAGAAAGAGGAGAAGAGTTGCTGGACGAGAGAGAGGAGAAGACGTGAGAAAGAGAAAGACCTGGAAAAAAAAAAGTATTTGTTTTTAATTGTTTGTGAAAAGGGTGTTTTGGTCTTTAAATATTGTGTCACCAAAGCAAAATTTATGTGCAAGTTATGTGCTATTAATTTATGTCTAACTTAATGGTAAAAGTAACGTCATGGTGCAAAGTGTGATAAGTGTGATAGTTTAGGGTGCAAAGTGTGCATTTGAATAGTTTAGGGTGCAAAGTGTAATTTAGTGTATAGTTTAGGGCGGTAAAGTGTAATTTCCCCTTATTTTTATTGAACAAGTTGAAATTTCATTCGTTTTAGAGAAGCCCAAAATGCATATGCTTAGCAATATTTGAAAAAGTCCATGATCCAACTCATGGCAGGACATTTTTATTTAATGGAATTCAAATCCATAATTAAAGCCCATGATTCAACTCATGGAAATACATTTTTATTTAATGGAATTCAAATCCATAATTAAAGCCCATGATTCAAACCCATGACAAATTATCAAAACTCGTTGCTACACGGCGCCTCTAAAGCCCGCTGCTGCACGACACCCTAAAGCTTGTTGCTACATGGCACCATCAAAAGCCCATTGCAACATGGCACCATCAAAGCCCAATTGTCATTGGCAATATCAAAAGCCCAATTCTCACCAGCAATATCAAAAAGCTCAATTTACATTGGCACCATTTTAAAGGCCCAAGGCTATTAATACTTGGCGAGATATTATATTGTAATTATTTAAAGTCCAGTGATGAACAATGTTTTAAGTTCTTAAACCTATTACTATAATATTACAAGCCCATAAAATTTATGGCAACTATCTATTTTCAAAACCCATGGCAATCATTTTAAAAAAACCTATGGGAAGTTATGATTATTTATCCTAGACCCATGACATCTATTTCATAACATATTATAAGCTTATGGAACTTATATAAGAACACATGTTCACCATCTATCTTACATCACAACATTCATAATACTTATTTTTCGAAACTCATTATTCAAGTCTATCATTTAAATCATAACATGAGTATTATCCATAAATATTACTTATCGTATGGAACTCATTATTTCAAATAGTAAATATCATTTACAAAGCATTTTGAAATAATTAAAGCTCATGCTATTAATTTGAGTATTACAAAATCCTTACCCAAAGACCCATTACAAATATTTATCAAAACCTAAACTATATTGAATAACAATTAACAATGAGAGCCCATGAGGAATGAAAACCCATGGCAAAATGTATCATTTTGTAGGTCCGAACATCTCATGAAGAGAGGACAAGCCCAAGTAAAAAGGGAGCAAGCACAGCCCAGCCAAAGGGCCTGGCCCACTTGAAGAAAAGCCCAATTTTAAAATCCCAGCAAAGGCAAAAAAATTGAACTAGATAATCAGCCCCTCTTGTTCACCCTTAACCAAGGTCCAGTCGAAAATCTCCATAAGGGACAACCAAATCTCTAAGATTGAACTAAGGGTTGTCCCATCAACTTTTTGCCACCATTTTCTAACGTGAATAATGGCCAGAAGTTGTACTAGCAACCATAAGTCTAATGGGTAATGGGATGTCATCATCTTCCACAAGGCTCCATCTCCAGTTGAAAGAGGCCACAACTAAGTCACTTGAATCTCAACAAATCAAATCTATAAATGCCCAAAACGTTCAGGGGCTGATTCATGTGCCAAGCCCATGAATCCTAAAAGGGGAAAATTTGGGAACATGTGGTTTGGAGGGCATGAAGAGATCTTCAGCAGAACCCTCTGAAGTGGGCTTAGAATTTGACACTTGGATTGGGGTGTTGAATCCTACTTCCTATGGTCTCAATCTTAAATGCATCACCAAGATTCTTCTCTAATATCTGCCTTAATCCTATTGGTTAGGCTCAACTTTAGAAATCTTGACATTTAATGCAAGATTACCCCAACTACTAACCATGTGTCATATGACACAAAGTAGCAAAGCAGCCTCAAAAGCAAATCTCCCATTTATGGCCAAATCCAAAGATAATTAAGCCTACTATTCTGTCCCCTAATTAGTCCTGTGTTTTTGAACTTTTGTTAATTAATGCTTCCCTAAACTCTACTATGAAAGCATAAGCATATCAGCCCACAAAACATACACTAACTCATCTAAAAATTCAGTTATTCTTGCTACTTTGCCAAATTTCTGCACTAACCCATCTAAAAATTCTTGTTATTCTTGCTACTTTGCCAAATTTTCGCTTGTAGTTTAGCTCTCCTCAACTCACAAATCACCTTTCTTAGCTCACAACTAGATATTACTTTCCTTTTTTTTGCATACCTTAAGCTCATGAATGCTCCCTAATTGGCCAGAAATAAACCTTTTCCCATTAAAGATTCCCACTATAAGCCTACACACCCACTCACTCAAAATACACCTTTTGCTATCCTACTCATGTACCACATACATATTCCATGAGAATCTTGGTTTACATTTGCTGCACTGAGCCGGAATCTCTCTCTCTCCCTTTACACCATGACAAATAACCCTTTTCTTTTCACCATAGAACCATCAGTCTTTACTTTTTGTTTTACTAGTGAAGGATATAATGTATTTGTAATAATGAAATTCTTCCCTCATATTGATGTAATGATGGCTAAAAGTACTGTAGACCCTTCTGACCAAGACACGCAAGGACTTTTAGAAGTGAACACTTTCCTAAATTCGTTTAATAATTGACTGTTGGACCTTAAGTATAATTTTACCCTGCTGCTGGAGAATTTATTTTTCTTGTAATATCATAAAAGGACCACTAACCCAATTAATTAAGTGTTTGTTGGGCTTTGTTGTTGTTTTTTGTCAGGATGAAGCCTTTATCTTTTGCTTGGACAGGCTTATCACTACACCGAAAGCCTTTGGGCTTTATCTCAAGAGTCCATCATTGAGTTTCGGCTTGGCTTCCCTACATTGTACTTGCAAACATCAAAATTTTCCCTCCAACAGATGGTATAAAATAAATGGTCAAGATATGCAGTCAAACGTGAGAAGAAGTCATCAAAAGTCAAAGAGATGGTCAACACTAAATAAAGGGTGCCTTAATTGGTGCCAAGTTCATTGTTTGAAACTCCCATAAAAGCCTTAAATAAAAAACTATAGGGTACCTTAGTGAAGATGAATTGGTTGACTTGATACCTTCCTTTTGAATTGATGGGTTTGGTAAAATAAATGGGCTTAGTTTTAAAATTCGAGATATGATTCTAAAGGCCCAAATGATGGTTTGAACGATCACCCAAAAGAATCATGTGAGGCTTAATGGATTAGTTAGTCAAAGGGGAGTATGGGCCTCCTCCAACTGATTTGTTAGACAATTGGGCTTGAACCATGACCCCTACTTCCATCCCAAAAAAAGACCCCCAAAATTGTGGGAACATAGAAATCAAACCTAATTGAAACCATAAACCATATATTTTGACCAAAAAAACAAATGTTAGTGTACCATATCATCATTGATGATCAATTTTCCTAACGATTTGAGACTTCAATTTTTACAATTTTGTCTCCCACACAGCGGGATTGTAATCTTTAGGCATCTAATCTTCTACGGGGTCACACACCAAACAATCTCTCTCTCTCTCTCTCTCCAAAATTGGAAATTATATTTTAGCTTTCCTTCAAACACCTTACACAAGGTAAAACTCATTTTTTAAAAATGAATAATTAATAATAATAGCAAAAATAATTAATCTCTTTTCGTTAAATTTTAAGCATGAGCCATGATATTTGATTATTTCTATGAAATTAATCATTGTTTGGTATTAATTCATCAAGTTATGTGTTCAATTCATCTTTGGTTTGGTAGTTAGGTTGAAGTTATTAGGTGATTCTATTGTTAAGTGAATTTACAATAATGCATTTTGATAAATTAGTTTACATTGTTCTACGATTTAAAATTTAGTTTATATTTATCATTTTATAATTATATTGTATATGATGTTTCTTTTATTTGTAAAACTTATTTAATTACTTACTAAAAATATATTTTGTCTTCCTAGAGGACCAAGTCAACAATATCAAATGGTCCTCTTACTCAAAAATATAATGACAAGTGTTTAAGAGGAATCGGCTTAGGTCTAGTACTTTTGTACTCTGAACCCATTAAAATTTGGCTTTTCACAACTCAGTGAGCCTAGTGCACAGGTGCACAAAACCCAATCCTTGCCCATTTTGATTCAGCCCTAGTCACACCATGAGAGTAACAAGTTTAATACACCTTACTATTGTCCCAATGACCGTAGAGTTCAAAAAAGATGGATATTCTTCGACCCAAATGGCCTAGTCTAGTATCTTCTCTGTGATAATATCCCCTTTGTATCTTCATATCCAATATGATCCCAAGCCCACCAAAACAGGCCCACTCTCAAACAACCCAAGGTTCACATCCTTCCAGCACAATTGAAGAGAGACCCAAATACTTTGCAAAGGTCACTCCCTAGCCCCTCCTGTTAAAACATTCACTTCTACAGACTACAGAGCACGCAACTCCTCATCACTAGCCTCGCCAAAGGGTTCGTAGCTATCTTCTATCTTTACAAATTAAATGCCTCTTTAATAAACCTTTGTAGGTAGAGTACCTCTGCATTTCCGCCATACCCTTTTATAATTTTTTTTTTTTTTTTGGGACACAAATAAGGACCAAATCTGATGCAGGCTCTGCTCTAGGCCTAAGCTTAAAGCTCTCCCATTAGTCCATCACAAAAACAAGGTCTCCAAACTACCTCTTCCAAAGAATTTTAAAGGTTCTAAAGCCCCCCAAGTATATAAATAGGCCTCCAAAATTGTACCAAAAAGTCCAAAACTTGTAGAATGACAATTGATTTAAAAAAGAAAAAAAAAAAAAAAAGGTCGTGTCAAATAATGTTGAGCCAATAAAAATATAGTTGTGACAATTGATTTCTTTCTTTCACCATCAAAGCCCCCAAAATGTTGAGCCAATAAAAATTGAACTCAATTGAAAAACCTAAATTGTTTTACCAAATCAATGTTATGAGTGTTTCGAATAATGACAATTAATTTTCTTGAAAATTTGTTAAAATGATGTCAGTAAAACTTAATTAGCAACTTTACATCTCAAAAAACAAGAAAATGATTTAAACCTATAATATAATATAAATAGTTGAATAAATAATATTTGATTAATATTTAAATACTAAAAAAACTAAAAAAAACTACTAAAATTTGTCGACTAAGTCTCAAATGTATGAGTTGACTTAAAAGGCCTCCATTGATAATATAATACTAACTAGTTTCAAAAAAAAAAAAAAAAACCTAAATAGGTTTTGTACTCCTTCTCCTACCTCTAAGAAAATATTGGATCAATAGAAAATCAAATCTAATTAAAACTCTAAATTGTTTTAAAAATAAAATATTGTAAGCGTATCAAACCATCATTGACGATTAATTTTACATATAACTTGAGACTTTAGTTTTAGTAAAATAATGTCATATGGTAGATTGTCAACAACAACCACTTAATGTTCAACACTACTACACACCAAACTCTCTCTCTCTCTTTCTCTATTAAAAAAAACTAGATGTCTTTTCTAAATGCACATATCATTTACATAATTTTACTAATAATACTTCTTACAGTTTTTTATGCAGAAAGAAGTTTTTCAAAATGAAAAATAATAATAATAATACTTAAGACTGATAATATCACAAAGTGATTAAATAAATTTGCTATTATCAATTTAAAAAGATATGTTAACAAACCTTGATTCAAAACTTAATTAGGATGTTTGCATCTGAAGAAAAGAAGAACAAGGATTTTTATTTAAAAATATATATTATATAAAAAATTAAATAAATGATATTTAAACCTAAAAAAAACCTAACTCAAATTTACTGCTTTGGGACTCAAACTGTATTGAGCCAGCCTGGTTGCGAAGCAAGCATTTGGACCTTGGAGTTGTAACAGCTTGTACCTGCTTCTAACTGAGTTGATGACTTCTGCTTCATGGGCCACGACCCATCCAAGTAGTCCCATTATCATTCATTCCTAGGACTAACCCACTTTTAAAGGTGGATGGGAAAGGTCATCACATATGATATGTCTCCCACTCCTCACCCACCTTTCGGAAGGACAATCTTGCCTACAATAATCGTTCTCCATGCAAAATAAGCCTTTTTTTTGGGGAGGTTTTGCATGCAAAAAAGAATAATTCTCAAAAAAAAATACAAAACAATAGAGAATTGTGTTTAGAATTAGCCTCCTACCCTGCTTTGAAAGTAAAACAAGATTTAACCTCAATTACTCCCAAAACCCATACATACAACCCTTCCCTTTTAGGCTTGCATAAATGACTCCAAGTAATCCAATGAACCTTTCTTTCCTGCTGCCCCCACCAAAATTTTCTACCATAAAGGACAATTTTGCAATTAGCCTTTGGCAACTTGAAACAACACATAATAATGAGAAGGTATAACTTTTGCCATCTTGAGTGTTTATTTGGCAAAAGTTAAATGATTTTTGTTTTTGTTTATTTTTTTTAATTCATAAAATTCATTTTAACTTTTTATCACACATTTAACAAAAAAAATTACCAAAAAATATAAACTACGAGAAACCCAAATGGCCAAAATAAAACCACTAAAACATAGCTTTGCTAGAGATCCTTTTTTTGAACTCTACAAAGGCATGATTTCTTAGTTGTTCCACATGGTTGTCCACTTGTGCCCACAAAGAAAGGAAGTCCAAGATATTTTTAAATTTTCATCATTAGTATACTGTAATGTTTTGTAGGTTGTAAGATCTATTGATTTATTTAAAGAATTAATTAACCGATAAGGTTGGCATGATAATTTCCTGTGACAAAACAAAATTAGTTGCTTCTCTTTGTTAATATTAATAACACACCAAAAAAAAAAAAAACTTGTATTGAAATTTCTTTTGCAGAACGAGTTATTCAAATTAAAAATAAAAATAAAGTAAGAAAAAAAAAAAAAAAAACAATTTAAAAATTAAAAAAAGGCGGAAAAAACAATAGCTGTCGCATTCGCATTTGTCTGATGTTTATTTTTGTTGATCGCTTTTGTCTGATGTGAACTCTCGATCTATCTCAACAAAACAAGCGATTGCTCCAACAGTCTCTCTCTCTCTCTCTCTCTCTCTCTCACAGATTAAGATTAAGATTAAAGATTCCTTCTTTTTGTCTTTGCGTTTTTATAGACTACTGTGTGTGTGTGTGTGTGTGTGTGTTTTTTTTTTTTGAGATATGGCAGTGGCAGCTTTCAAATCCTCGTCCAGAAGAGGAAACCCAGCAACCACAAACTCAAATACTGCAAAAGAAAGCAGAGACACTTCTCCAAAGAAAGCCCCAATACGAAGATCTAGAAGTGTCAGTGCTTTCTCTAGGACTAGTGCCAACAACTCCACCGACTCTATTTCCTCTGATTTCTTGAACAAGCGAGACAACCCTTTGTTCTGGAGTAGCTCTTCTGCTAAATCACCTCCAGAACTTGAGCCTCAGTGCAGCAATGGTGGTGAAGATAGCAGGAGAGGTCGCTCTGTCACCAGGAATGGCGGTGTTGGTATTGGGAGTAGTAAGGGAGCTGGGATGGAGGCTGCCCGGAGTCTGTCGAGTGTCGGCACGGTGGCTGCCCGCCGCAACCGCTCGGTGTCGAGGTGCCCCGTGTCGAGGCGCGGGGATGTGACTTCTGAGGTTTGGAGTTATTTTGCAATGGAATTATGAGTTATTTGAATTCTTTTTACTCGAGTGTGATAAATTATCGATTGCCCCAGAAGCTTAAGCTTATAGGAAATGTTGAATTTAATCACTTAATCATTATTCTAACAAAGTGAATAGGTTTATAAAAGAATGCTTGAATTGATTATATTTGGTTTAAAAAAAAAGAAAAAAAAGAATGCTTGAATTAGTTTTATTTGCTTGTGTTTTTTAAGTGATTTGGGATTGTTTGTTTGATCAAATTATGGGAAAGATGGGATGCTGTAAGTTAAAAGATAGAACGTTTGAATTGTTTGTCCAGAGTGAAGCTGAGCAAGAAGGTAATGTATCTAAGGATTTCAAGAATAGACGTGATTGGAGTGTAGTATCTAGTAATACAAAAAAGGGTGGCTTAGTAAGAAGTAGTTCTGGTGTATGGTCTTCTCAGGATTCCCCTTTCAGGCATTCGGATGGTTCCGCTACAACTTTGGTACATACTGGGGACCCATTTTCCTTTTGGGATATGATGTGATGGTTCATAAAAGGGAAGTATTAAATTGATCATTTTTTGCCTTGTACATATGTTTCTCATTGTAGTCTTGTTCAAAAAGTGCAAATCGGGAAGATAAAGCATCCACGGCAAGTTCTTTATCTGGAGCTGAAGATAAAACTATAAAAGCAGTTTGCGGAAAAATGAAGGTGAGGTGGGGATAATGTTGTGGTCATCTGGTCCAGATATAAGTTATGCACTTTAACTCAGTTTACATGTTAGCAAAAATGCAAATGCTATTATGGGAATTAGTAATATCTAATTATGATGGATAAAGCCTTTTGTAATACAAAATGGTTTCATACTTCTTATTGCAGTCAGTCCAAGGGGACAACGCGGAAGCTGATTCTACTACTAGTAGTATATATGAAGCTGTTCGTTCTGAAGTGAGGCGTGCTATCTCTGAAATCCAAAATGACCTTGAAATTGTTAGTTATTTTATTTTTCATTATGTTAGTGTTGAATTAATTATGTAATGCCGCTACTGAAAAAATTCTTGTCAGAATGCTTTTTAATCTAACATGAGTTAGGCAAGATGTAATGGAGTTCTACATTTTCATTTCTGTATTTACTGAGTTCTCTAGTATTAAATGACTGTTCATTTTCATGACAAGGATAGGATGCTCTATATTCTAAAATTTTTGTAACATATGTTTTGTGTTGGGAATTCATGCCCTGATTGATGGTAGCATACGTCGATTTTTGAAAAAGGAAAAACATAATGAATATATAAGAGAGACCTTCCCCTGCGTGGTGGGGTAGGGGTGTCCACATTTTCATTTCTAGCATATACACCATTCCATTATGTAAAATATTAGAGAACTGAGATTAAGTAGTGAGGTTCTCAATGTGCATCTAGTGTCTCACTTTAAGTGAGTTCAGTAACTCTAACACAACTTTAATTCTTTACACATCTTTGGTATTTTTATGGAGAGACCAAGATTACCAACCTGAAAAATTTGGAATGGGATGGATCACCACCAATTCAAGGGTTGGTATGTTGAGAATATGGGTGTAAATGAACTGACCTGCTCAAAAGCTTCTTAGTCAAAGAATTGGTCGAAACTCAACTTGGGTTGTTCATCAAGTTAAACAGGCCAAGCCTGATCTTTAGGCTCATTTAGTAAACAAGCAAGCTCGAAGAGTACAGTGCTCAAACTCATTAGCTTGTGAACCTGTTATAAAAAAGCTCGACTATTTGATGGTGCAGGAAGGAGCCTTACAAAGAGTAAATACTTTTCAATTGCATTAAAATTTCAATTAGGACTTGTAATTTGTAAGATTGATACACAAAAGGTTGTAAACATTCTTATCCTTTTCCCTGATGTGGAACTGCTGGAACAATGGAGGGTGCCAACAAAAGACTTGCTAATAATACATGTGCCTTGTGTTTCTAAGCCATTAATTGTTGGACCTGTTTTCTTGTGGGCTCAAACCTTTCTATGTTCAATGCTGGGCTCATAGTTCTTTCTGACCATGTATTGTTTAAGATAGTATTGTAGTGTGACCTATCCAAAAAAGACTATTGTAGTGTGACTTCGTCTTTATTTTCTTAAGTTTGTAGAGCTGCTTGTTTGCTTGATGAGCTCAGTTCGACCTGAAAGTTTGAAGCTAGTTCAAGCTTCAGCCAAGCTTAAGGTATTGAAATTTTAGATTGAGCTGAGCCTGAGCATGGTAGAACATGGCTTGGCTTTGCTTATTTACACCCATAGTCAAGAAATCATCTTGGGATATGGCTTAACAGAGTTAAAATTGGGGCACTCCTTCATTTGTAATGTGGTAATTCCAACTACTTGTTAAAAAGGAATGGCAGAATGTGTGAACTCCAATCATTAAGCAAGAGCCACTTCTTTCATAAACTTTGAACTTATGATATCCTTGTGGTTGTGGACATACATGCTGACTTATGTTTGTACCCACACCAATGCTCTAGATCTTGTTGTATGGTTAAATTTGGCAGTCTAGCTTTTGTTTCTACTCTCATTTTTGGTTATGTTTGACAATTCCTACATGGCTAGTATCAATTCAGTTAATTATGTTTATTATTTCGGCTCATTTCATTGTATCATGCAAGCCACTTTGGTTTAGTGTATAATTTGTTCTCTGGTTCTTTTAAGTTCAGGCTATCCGAAGGAGTAAAACTACTGCTATTGCAACGACCAATATAGCTGATATTCCTCCCGACTTGGTAAACCCAGATGCAGTTGAATTAGTTTTGGATATCAGAAGAGAATATGCCATAAAGCTTGAGCAGGTGATTTTACCTTGCCATAACTGTAAGCGTAGATGGGGATACATGAATCAGGATTGTCTTGTCATGCTTGGTAATTGGTACATAGCTTAGTTCATGATGGCATTGTTTCCCAACTACATAAGTCTTTGGGCAGATAAAGGTTCATGCACTTTCCAATCCAATTACTATAATGACTCAATGTAAATATTACTTTTATCCCACAATATTTAGAAACAAATTATTATTGAAGTTAAGTGGAAAATTGGTCTTTCTTAGGGCACAGCAGGCCTAATTATTAATGCCTGTTTGTCTATATGATGGTTACCCATCAGTAGGTCATGTAGTTATCCTGTTTCCTATTTTATTGACATAGTATACTATGATAAAGTTTGTTCATGCACTATATATTAAAAACATTAGGGAAGTTATTCATGCGCCTGGTAGAGGTGACTAATTTAATTTTTTTAAGGAAAATGGGACCAAGAATGTGTCATCAGAGTGGCTAATTCATGCAGAAAATCTGAAGATTAAGGTGGTAACCAAATCAACGTCCATAGTGCATTGGGCAAGCACTTGTGATGAACTATCCTCTCTTATTTGCTTTAACAAAAGAGATTTTTGAAGTTATATTTTTAATAGATGGTTAAATTTTTTATTAAGCTTGGCCTGAAGCTTCTATTTTGGGACAACGTTGAAGAAACATTGTCTTTCCTGGTACCAAGTCTTCAGTGCCACATTGGAGAACGTACACTGGAACAGGCATTCCAGACTATGGTGTCTAATCATGCTACCTGGTTAATAAAATAGAATTAATCTAAATGTCTTACTCATGTAACATATCAAGTTCAGCATTGTTTATTCTTTTTTTATCCAATTCATTCAAATAAAAATATACTCCTTAGACCTTGTCTTCAACTTGCAGTCCCTTGAACGTGCTAGAAAACTTCAAGCAGACTTGGCTGTGGAGGAGCACCGTGGACATGAGCTGAGTAGAATTCTGAAGGAAATACTTCCAGATCCTAAGACCCCTAATGTGCCAAAGTCTCGACCAGGAAGAAAAGTAGGCTCTTTTTGGTGTTTTGGTCAAAATTCTGATGCATTTTTACACAATCTGATGACCTCTAGCTCAAAAGGCACCTCCTTCCCTTGTAATAACAAGGTGAAGTTTGAGGTAGTGGGTTCAAGACCCGCCAGTGTGTTTGTATTATACCAATACACACGAGTGCGCACACACATATAACATTTATCTGGATCTTTGTTTCTTTTAATATAAGATATACTATTATCCTGCATAATGCGTCAATTTGAAAATTTTGAATGTCGTCCCCGCCCCCCTTCCTCCTCCTTTGACTAAAATGATCATACTTGATATATGCCTAAACCCCAAACTATTCTATCAGTCTATTGCAAATAACAGACTTGTGGGTACAAATACTGGTAAAATTACAACAGAATTGTTTTTTGCCCCATCTTCACAAACGCTCCTGCACATATCGATCACGTTGCATCCATGTATATCGCTAATGTGTGGAAATAAATGCCACGGATGCTGAGAATTCTAGTGCCTGTATAGAAATCAACTATGTCTTTTCTTCTTTCTCTTTGAAAGTGTATTTGTTTGAATATGATGACAGACTAGCATTGAAAGAAGAAAGATGTCAAAACGTCTAGAAGAAGAAGCCATGAATTATTTTGATGAGTGTGTATCATTATCAACATTTGATAGTTCTGACTTCTCATCACCAGAGGACCCACCATTTGATCTTGCTACCCCAGTTGGTGACAGTACACTACCCCAAGCAAGTTTGGGTGCTTCAGCTACCAACTTTACCAAGAGTTCCTTAAATACTAAACAGGTCAATCTTCTCATCTACTAGTGTTTATCTTTTCTACTTTTGTTTTGAATCATTATATCTAGACATGTCATTGAATGAATGATTCTACTTATTACTCATTACAGTTTTGCATATTCTCAGAGCTTATTCATTATTGGGGAACATATCCCTTCTTTTCCCTTGTTTAATGATTTTAGTTGTTCTTAATACATATCCATAATCCATGCAACATATTTTGTGGTATCGGATGCCAAATATATCTATAAGCAAGAGCAAGCTATAGAAATGGCGTTCTCTGCACCAGGGCTTACTGATTGAGCCACTTACCATATTCATGAAGCCAACATGTGGGCTTTAAGTTTGTGTCAAATTCAAATGCTTTTGGTTGCATAACTCAAGAAGAATAATGATTGAGAGAGGAACTAAAACTCAAACACATTTTTTAGGTCCAGTTTGCATAATTTTTCAAGGTGAAATTTCTCCCAGTGGTTGAGCAGGACCCCAACAAAAGGTTGGACATCTCCTGATTAATGTGGAATAGGTTCATAGTCAAAAAGTCGGGTTATGGTTATCACACCAGAGGCCTGCATATGCACTAGTGCCGAAAAGTGATTATATTAATGTGAAAGGAGCAAAAAGGGCAAAAGGGAAGTCAAAAAATTTAACATGAATATTAGAGAGGTAAATCAGGACATGACCCTTGATATATCCAAGTGGTGTAAAACAGATCAATGCAGCCTACTCAAATGGTCAGGATCATGGTTTTAAAAAACCATACTGGACCATCAGTTCAACTAGGAATTGGAACCTTTACCAATCTGGTCTATACCCAAAACCGGATCCCTCCAAAATTTGTCATAACTGAGAGTTTGATCACTAAAACCACAAATCAGAACTGGTTGTGACCATTTTTATTATTTTACTTCCCAAAAACATTTTTTAATTAGTAACTTACTAAAAGCTTTTTGAAGTGCCCAAATATTATATATATATATATATATATATATATTTATTGTAGCATTGATGCATTACTTTTTTTTATTTAAGAGAGTGACAGGCCAAGCTACAAGCCCAACATTGAACTAAAGAATATTGGGCCTACAAAAACTAATACGTTCAATTTTTAAACTCTTGATAGGGGAAGGATTATAGCACCCTCATTTATTTTCTAACATGGGACTTCTAACAATTCTTTCTCATAAAGAAATAAGTTCCACATTGAAAAAAGGAAGGATGCTATGATTTAACTTATAGTTGAGCTACTCTTCCCTGCTATCTTTCATTCTTAAGGTGCAAAAGCCCAATAACCCTAAACCTGTGACAATTGACAAGGAGTAAGTCTTTATCAGTTTCTCTTATAGATTAGTAATGAAAAATTATGAAACAGAGAAAAATTTGGCTTACAAGCTAAGAAGTTTAATATCCTAGATGTTAATAATATTTATTATTTATAATGTGCCAATCTGCCTATCATTCAAATCCGGGATCAACTACAAGATTAGAAATCACTCACTTTTCCAGTTCTTTGTCTAGTCCATTGGCCAAACCTTGGTTCAACTAAAAAATAAGGTATCACTCTCTTTTCCAGGTCTTTGTTTAGTCTAGTTTTTAAAACCATGGGTGGGATGAAGGCTTAATTAAGTTGAGGGTTCATGACATGGGCAGAGTTAGGAAAACTTGTCTATGTGTGCTTATGATGGGCATAGGGCTACAAAAATTTGTGGATTTAGGATTTAGTATCTTCAAGAAAGAGTTAGGATTTGTAAGAGTTGGAAATATTTTAATTTTGTGGCTGTTTGGTAGGGAAATATGTGGGTGTTAGGATTTGATAAGGGAAGGGCATGGATTTGATTTAGGTTTGTAAAAAGAGAAGAAAAGAAAGACTGCTGATACTGTTTAGGGGCTGTGTGACTAGCCACATGAAGCAGTAACTGTGAGCCACAGGACAAGAAGAAAAGAGAGATTGAAAGAGAAGACTCTAGGCACTCTTGCTTCAAAATTAAAATAACTAAATATTCTATCAATCAATTTCGGAATTCTTTGAGTACATTGAGCACAAATATAAGGACTTTTTCTAGCATTTGTAGCATTAGGACTCCTAATTTGACTAGTACACGCTTTGAGAAAACCATATTTTATTTTCTTCTTTACACTTGATTTTTGCCCATCAGGCACTCTACAAATATCAGGTAGGATGTAAGTTTGAATAGTTTGATCAAGTTTTCCCATTCTGGCCTGATATCTTATTTTATTAAAAATTTCTTTCAAAAATTTGCCTACTCTTTAGAGAATTATTCTGCACTTTTTTTTTTTAGTATTATACTTACTCAATCTTAATATTTAACATATACCAAGAGTTTTATAGCTTAATTGGCGCCTTCTAATTTTTTCAACAAAAAAGTTTTAGGTTCAAATTTCTAATCTCTCATTATAATTATTGAATCTCCACTATAACTATTGAATTATAAAATAAAAATAAAATATTATTAACATAAGATATTATTTTTATTTAATATATATTTATAATAATAAGAATGGACATTTAATATATATATATATATATACAGTGGCAGCTTCAAGATTTTTTTTCTTGGGGGTCGATAATAGCGGAGACACAAATTTATTGGCGGAAGGTAGGCACCAATGAAAAAAATAAGATGATTAATTGTTGTTTTTGGTTTTTCTATATATACAACTTCCAAGTTTATAAAAATTATTATTAGTTTAAAGATTGTTAAGAGTTTTAAGACAACAATCATTGGATGCGTAAACAAATAGAGTTAAATAACTAATCATATTTTTTTTTTTATCAAATTAATAATAACTTATTATTTTATAATTATATCAATTGAATAAAAAAATTGAATAAATAAGAAAATAGAGTATTCTAAATGCTTTACCTATAAAAAAAAAAAAAGAAAAAAAAAAAAAAGAGAGAATAGTAGCACAGTTAGGAGTAAGGCTAGGAGTAACTGTGAAACTAAGAAAAATAATACTCCAGTATAAATTTTTGCTTTTGAAGTGTATGGTTTTTAAATATACAGCGATCACTCTTTTAGAATTGGAGTAAGTAGTAAAAGATTTTTTGGACTTGAAATGTGTAAAGCACTTATCAAAGCTACTTGATTGAACATTGAGAAAAACTAAGACAACATAAAACTAAGATCATGTTAAGCTTATTTCAATTAGCTTAACCAAAATTAAAGTCAGGGTGTTCATATTATTTTGTTGTAGGGGTCAAACAAGGTTAAAATAATATTATATATATATATATATATATATAATTTGGGGGGGGGGGGGGGGGGGGGACCAAGTCAGGGGGTTCATTTGAACCCTGGGCTGCTTTTGGAGCCGCCCTGATATATAGTATATGGTACATATAAAAATATTTTTATATTATGTATTACAAGCAGGCGGCTCACAGAGCAGCCTAGAGGGTTCAAATGAA